>NC_060141.1:816673327-816973327 GCF_021461385.2 Schistocerca piceifrons
CCACGAAGACCTAGGCTGTAGGGAAGGGACCGTTTGATGTGGAATGGGTGGCAGCTGTCGTAATGGAGGTACTGTTGCTTGTTGGCGGGTTTGTTGTGGATGGACTTGTGAAGCTGGCCATTGGACAGATGGAGGTCAACGTCAAGGATAGTGGCATTGGATTTGGAGTGGGACCAGGTGAATCTGATCGAACCAAAGGAGTTGAGGTTGGAGAGGAAATTCTGGAGTTGTTCTTCACTGTGAGTCCAGATCATGAAGATGTCATCAATAAATCTGTACCAAACTTTGGGTTGGCAGGCCTGGGTAACCAAGAAGGGTTCCTCTAAGCGACCCATGAATAGGTTGGTGTACGAGGGGGCCATCCTAGTACCCATGGCTGTTCCCTTTACCTCAGCTGGCTTCATCCTGACCCACAACTTCTTCACTTTTGAAGGCCAGACATACCAACAATTAATGAGGAAAGAGGTTTTAGGTAGGGTGGCAGGTGATCGGCGTGAAAGGAAGTGCTCCATCGCAGCGAGGCCCTGGGCATGCGGAATATTTGTGTATGAGGAAGTGGCATCAATGGTTACAAGGATGGTTTCCGGGGGTAATAGATTTGGTAAGGATTTCAGGCATTCGAGAAAGTGGTTGTTGTCTTTGATGAAGGATGGGAGACTGCATGTAATGGGTTGAAGGTGTTGATCTACATAGGCAGAGATACGTTCTGTGGGGGCTTGGTAACCAGCTACAATGGGGCGGCCGGGATGATTGGGTTTGTGAATTTTAGAAAGAACGTAGAAGGTAGGGGTGCGGGGTGTCGGTGGTCTCCAGTTCTATTTTCACCTGTCGAACACCGTTCAAGACATGAACTTTGAAGGACATCCACTTTTCCACAATATTGCTTATAACCATGCCATAATTACCCTTGCAAACTTTGTATGTGGTGTTGTCTGAAAGCTGACGCAGTCCCTCAGCCACATACTCCGACGATCAAGTACCACGGTCGTGGAACCCTTGTCCAACGGAAGAATGACGATGGATCGGTCAGCCTTCAGATCACGGATAGCTTGGGCTTCAGCAGTGGTGATGTTGGGAGTAGGATTAAGGTTTTTTTAAGAAGGATTGAGAAGCAAAGCTGAAAGTCAGAAATTCCTGGTAGGTTTGGAGAGGGTGCTTTTGAGGAAGAGGAGGTGGATCCCACTGTGATGGAGGATGGAACTGTTCCAGGCAGGGTTCAATTTGGATAGTGTCTTGGGGAGTTGGATCATTAGGAATAGGATTAAGATCATTTTTCTTTGTACAAGTGTAGGACAGTAAATCTTTGATGAGGGCTGTATGGTTGAATCTGGGAGTGGGGCTGAAGGTGATGCCTTTGGATAGGACAGAGGTTTCGGATTGGGGCAATGCCAGCTCATCTTGGCACAGTGTTACACCGTCCGGGTTATCTGGATACTTCCCACCAACACCAACCTGTCAGAACTCCGGAGATGGGAACTGGCCCTTCAGTACATCCTCTCTTCTCGTTATCCGCCAGGCCTCAACCTCTGCTAATTTCAAGTTGCCGCCGCTCATACCTCACCTGTCTTTCAACAACATCTTTGCCTCTGTACTTCCGCCTCAACTGACATCTCTGCCCAAACTCTTTGCCTTTACAAATGTCTGCGCGTGCGCGTGCGCGCGCGTGGGCGTGCGCGCGCGTGCGCGCGCGCGTGCGCGTGCGTGCGTGCGGGCGTGCGCGCGCGTGCGTGGGCGCGCGCGGGCGCGCGTGGGCGCGCGCGGGCGCGCGCGAGCGAGTGTATACCTGTCCTTTTTTCCCCCTAAGGTAAGTCTTTCCGCTCCCGGGATTGGAATGACTCCTTACCCTCTCCCTTAAAACCCACATCCTTTCATCTTTCTCTCTCCTTCCCTCTTTCCTGATGAAGCAATCATTGGTTGTGAAAGCTTTAATTTCGTGTGTATATTTGTGTTTGTTTGTGTGTCAATCGACCTGCCAGCACTTTCGTTTGTTAAGTCACATCATCTTTGTTTATATATATATTTAAACAAACTCCCCTTAAATCTCCTATATTTGGGGTGTGTGTGTGTGTGTGTGTGTGTGTGTGTGTGTGTGTGTGTGTGTGTGTGTGTTTATTTATCAGGAACAGGTCCACCTTGTATTAACTGTCTGGAATATATGTCCACCTTCTTCAGTATGGATAGGAACTGTAATTGCTGTGCCCAGATGTGAGCCGAGTTCGTGTTTCTTCCCTCACAGAATCCAGAAGATGTTGGCTTCAGTCACACAGCTTGATGCTGTTGTCAATGGATATTATTTCAGGGAGCTGGAAGTGGAGATTCCTGTTTCTTGGGCAGTGATTCTGAGGTGTGTCAGACTGAGAAAAACTTTCCAAGGGACCAATTGGAGGGGCACCCAGTTCATTGACGAACAGGTTGTTTCGGGCATTATCTGTGGCTGAGTCAGATGCTGTCACTTGCACTGTTTTATAGGAAGCCCCTTGACTTGCCAAGGTTTGGGAATCACCAACGGTGGGATTACTGGCAGTTGGGAGCTCCAACAGTAGTTGTGTAATGCGGTCCCTTAGGGATTTGGCTGTGAAGAAAGGGAAGTATGTTTGCATACCAAGTGTAGTTGTTCCAGATGTGGAACAGGTGCTTCTGGATACTATGCTGTGCAGAGGTTGCAGCCAACTGCAGATGATGGCTCATGTCGGTACAAACACTGTGTGTTCAGTTTTGGGTGGCTAGATGAAGTGGTAAAGATTGGGTGGGGTTTTCCTGGGTTATGCTTACTAGTGGTCCACTACACCCAGGTGGTGACTACTTTGGCAATGGGGACTGCGCGGACGCGACTGGCCGTCTTCTTAGGTTACGGGGTCTCAGTAAGCTACAGGAAGGGCATCAGTCTAAAAGGGTGAAGGGCAAAAACAGAACAAAGGTAGTTCTAGCTGCAGTTGCTATTGTACCTCCAAGTTGTCAAAGCTGTAATGGGAAAGAACCTGAGCTCCAATCACTAATAGGAAGCACTGAAGCTCAAATCATTGCAGTTATGGAAAGTTGGCTAAAGCCATAAATAAATTCAGCTGAAACTTTTACTGAGGACCAAACAGTGTTCGTAAAGGATAGATTAAATACAGTTGGTGGTGGAACGTTTATTGCTGTTGGAAGTAATTACCTTGTGAAATTTATGTAGATAGTTCCTGTGAGTTAGTATGGATAGGTTATATTTGACAACTGGAAGAAATTAATCATTGGTTCATTTTACCAGCCACGTGAACAAGCTGCTGAACAGCTCAAAGACGAGCTTAGTCTTTCAAGTAGGTACCTCCCTCCTACAATAACAGATGGAGATTACTTCAATCTACCCTCCACATGTTGGGTAAAATATGTATTCCAAGTCGATTCTAGTGTAAGATGTCATCCGAAAGCATCTAAGAGAACTATTTCCAACAATAATTACTAGTTCAGGGGCCCATATTAAGCATAAATTGTTGCAAAAACATAATTGACATCTTATCAACAAATAATCCTGAGCAAACAGGGAGCATCATGATGGACTGTCCACATGCTCATTGTAGCAAGATCCACACCCAGAGAGAGAGAGAGAGAGAGAGAGAGAGAGAGAGAGAGAGAGAGAGAGAGAGAGAGAGAGAGAGAGAGAGAGAGGGGGGGGGGGGGGGGGGCACAGATCACAGATAAAAAGCACTTGAGACAGCCTCAACTCGTTCCAGTCTGACTATGTAAGACAAGACCAGATGTCTTTTGAATTCATATATACATAAAATCGATGGCAGTTGAGTGATATATACCAAATAAATTAGTAATAGATTCCCTATGGTACACAAAACAGGTCACAAGACTATTACAGAAGCTATGAAGAAACACATGCCAAATGTAAAAGAACGTAAAATCCCAACACTTGCAAAAAAAGTTGGAACTATAGCGCCAACTTCAGTGTGAGAGGTTTGCAATACTTTCCACAGTGAAACTGTTCTGAAATATGACAGAATCCCAAGAGATTCTGGTCATATGTAAAATACCACAATGCCAAGACGTAATCAATACCTTCACTGCATGATAACAGTGGCAAAGCACCACTTGAGCTTAGATTTCTTTGCTGAAAGAATTTCGAAAAACCATGTTTGGTAACTAACTAGATATTCCTGTACTCAAATCAAGAATGACTGCCAACATGACTAATGTAGTAGTAGGTATCCTCCATGTTTAGAAGCAGCTTACACTACTTAATAAAAGAAAGGCCTTCGGGCAAGACTATATACCAGTCAGGTTCCTTTTAGAATTTGCTGATACAATAACTCCATATTTAGCAATCATATACAACTGTTTACAGTCTTCTGGTGTGGATCTTTCGAAGAGCAAAGTTGCACAAGTCACATCAGTACCCAGAAAAATGGAACAGGAGTAATTTCGTCAATTACAAACCCATATCACTAATGCAGAGTTGCAGTGGTATTTTGGAACTCAAACTGTGTTCATACATCATGAGTTACCTCAAGAAAAATTATCTGTTAATGCCCAGTCAGCACAGATTCAGAAAACATCTTTCTCATGAAACAACACAACACAACTAGTGCTTTAGTTTAACGAAATAATGAGTGCTATCAATAGGGGGATCTCAAACTGATTTGATATTTTTAGATTTGCAGTAAGCTTTCAACACTATTCATCAGATGCCACTTCTAATAAATTTGCATGGCTATGTATTATGAACCATGGATCCCCCCCATGAACCATGGACCTTGCCGTTGGTGGGGAGGCTTGCGTGCCTCAGCGATGCAGATGGCCATACCGTAGGTGCAACCAAAACGGAGGGGTATCTGTTGAGAGGCCAGACAAACATGTGGTTCCTGAAGAGGGGCAGCAGCCTTTCAGTAGTTGCAGGGGCAACAGTCTGGATGATTGACTGATCTGGCCTTGTAACATTAACTAAAATGGCCTTGCTGTGCTGGTACTGCGAACGGCTGAAAGCAAAGGGAAACTATAGCTGTATTTTTTCCCGAGGACATGCAGCTTTACTGTATGATTAGAATACTCTCTTTCAAATTCTGAAGGTGGCAGGGGTAAAATACAGGGAGCGAAAGGCTCTTTACAATTTGTACAGAAACCAGATGGCAGTTGTAAGAGTCGAGGGGCATGAAAGGGAAGCAGTGGTTGGGAAAGGAGTGAGACAGGGTTGTAGCCTCTCCCCAATGTTATTCAATCTGTATATTGAGCAAGCAGTAAAGGAAACAAAAGAAAAATTTGGAGTAGGTATTAAAATCCACGGAGAAGAAATAACAACTTTGAGGTTCGCCGATGACATTGCTGTCTCTGACAGAATTACAAAGGAGTTGGAAGAGCAGTTGAACGGAATGGATAGTGCCTTGAAAGGAGGATATAAGATGAACATCAACAAAAGCAAAATGATGATAATGTAATGTAGTCGAATTAAGTCGGGTGATGCTGAGGGTATTAGATTAGGAAATGAGACACTTAAAGTAGTAAATGAGTTTTGCTATTTGGGGAGCAAAATGACTGATGATGGTCGAAGTAGAGAGGATATAAAATGTAGACTGGCAATGGCAAGGAAAGCGTTTCTCAAGAAGAGAAATTTGTTAACATCGAGTATAGATTTAAGTGTCAGGAAGTCAGTTCTGAAAGTATTTGTATGGAGTGTAGCCATGTATGGAAGTGAAACATGGACGATAACTAGTTTGGACAAGAAGAGAATAGAAGCTTTCAAAATGTGGTGCTACAGAAGAATACTGAAGATAAGATGGGTAGATCACGTAACTAATGAGGAGGTATTGAATAGGATTGGGGAGAAGAGAAGTTTGTGGCACAACTTGACTAGAAGAAGGGATCGGTTGGTAGGACATGTTTTAAGGCATCAAGGAATCACAAATTTAGCATTGTAGGGCAGCGTGGAGGGTAAAAATCGTAGAGGGAGAGCAAGGGATGAATACACTAAGCAGATTCAGAAAGATGTAGGTTGCAGTAAGAACTGGGAGATGAAGAAGCTTGCACAGGATAGAGTAGCGTGGAGAGCTGCATCAAACTAGTCTCAGGACTGAAGACCACACAACAACAACATGTATCATCATCCTAGTTGTGCACTGGATTCATGATTTTCTATCAGAGAGGTCATTGATCATTATAATTTACAGAAGGTAATCAACTAAAACAGAACTAATATCTGGTGATCTCCTAGGGAGTGTTATAGGCCCTCTGCTGATTCCGATCTACAAAAACAACTTAGGAGGCAATCTCAGCATTCCTCTTAGATTGTTAGCAGATGATGCCATCATTTAACATTGTGTTAAGTTGACAGACAATCAAAACTAACTGCAAAATCATTTAGGCAAGATATCTGTATGGTGCGAAGTGTGGTGAATGTCTCTCAATAAAGAGATGTGAGATCATCCACATGAATACGAAAAGATACCCGCTAAATTTCTGTTTCACAATACATGAATCTAAATGTTGTCAGTTCAGCTTAATACCTGGGAATTACAATTATAGACAAATTAAACTGGAACAATCATATAGACAAAATGAAACCTATGACTGTGATTTATTGGCAGAACACTTAGAGAGTGCCATGGGTCTAAAGGAGAGACTGCTTACATCAAGCTTATCTGACCTCTTCTGAAGTATTACTATGTGGTGTGGGATCTGCATCAGATAGGATTGATGGAGGACAACAATAGGTTCAACGAAAGGCTGCTGCGAAATAGGGGAGAACCAAAACGAAGTTGTTTCTTGTTGAAATACTCAATGAATAACGTTTGGATATTTGCATCTGTGATCAAACTTTTGATGAACTTTAACATTTTGTTCCTTACATGCTTAAACAGAAGTTTGAAATTATGCCTCGCATGAAATATTTATCACATTAGCTCATTTGCAAAGCAGTCAGAATTTTGATGCCGTTTTATGCACCCGAGTTAGAAGCTGTAAAATATCAGCAATTTACTGGTACAGCTATAAGATATTGATGATACAGTATTGAACAACAGGAACATGGAAATATCACTGCAATATTGTCTTAGTATTTACAATATCAAAGCCATCATGATAATCATATGTACATCCATTATAGTAACAGTGAACAACAAAATATGTCTTTTGTGAGAGAACAAGGGTAACATATATGATTTCTTACTAACGGTACAAGGACTCTGAAAATCTTTATGAACAAACTATTGTACTATTACCTAATGTGTTTCACTCACATTCTTCATCACTGCAAAATCGAATTTATAAGGGAGTCATGACCAACAACTCCAGACTGGGGGTAATATTTCTACAAAAATTTCTAAACAGACAATAGTATGGTCATCTCAGAATAACTTATTTATATTATTGTGTATTTACATACATGAAGTAAGACAAAGGCAAAGCTTCTTAAGAGCAAGCAATTTTCTTTTCACCCCCAGGTAACGACTACTCGCAAAACAAAGTTTCAGTAATTTACAAAGCCTGTACAAAAACTTAGTTCCCCACATTGGCATCAAAATAAGCTTTACTGCAAACAACAAGCTTCTAAAGAATAAAAGTGATCGGTTGGCATCATAACAAGAAACAAACTCGCACACAAAATTAATATACAGTTTCTTTCTGTGTAATAATACTGGTAACATATGTTGCTTTGTAACAAGTGGAATGATGTGCATACTAGATATAAAGGACGTAGACTTACTGAGGTTCAATAGTCTACACTCAACACATGCCATTCACCTGGTTGCTAAAGAAGCCAGAGTGTCTCTCAGTTCTTATTTCAGAGAGGTTCTAGAGCAAATTTTATCCACTGGGTTCCGTTAATAAACCCATGTCTGGAAATGTACAATGTTTCTTCTACATCCCCTACATGTTTGTAATGGGAATCGTGACATGCCCTGTGTACAGCAAGAGAAACCAGTATACTTTACATTTTGCTTGTGGTGTTGAGCAGACTGAAATTTCAATCACAGTATCTCAAGTGGTTTCAAACAATGAGCAAAAATAAGAAATCCTTAATGACCTGATAAAACTGCCAAATGGGCTTTTCTTCAAAACTTTCATAGAAGCTCAGTACACTTCAATGAACCCTGGAATGATTTATGGATCTACTATTACAAGTCTCTTCCCATATTTGTGCATGGCTAGTCATTCATCTTGAAGTGAATAATGTAAGTGCAGTGCTACAAACAAAAAGAGCAATAGAGTAAGGTTCGTATTCCAAAAAAATTTTAGCGATTTAAAAAAATCACGTGCAAAGCTAGGCTTTACAGAGTTTCCATGATTATGTGCCTAGATTCCAGCATTATAAGGAAGCATTACCATAGCATCTGTGCAGTCATATAATCATCTTTTGCCAATTACTGATTAGAGAAGTGACATAATTCAACTAGCAATTTATCATAGAGTAATGCAATGTTTGGAACCCAAAAAATGATGATGGGGAACACCACAGTAACTATCTTAATTAATATATATTAAAACCATATTAAAAATTGCATCTCATCTTGCATGGATATACACTCCTGGAAATGGAAAAAAGAACACATTGACATCGGTGTGTCAGACCCACCATACTTGCTTGTACAGCCCTCTTGCAGTGTCTGGAGCAACGATCACAGGCACGGCACAGTGGACACACCAGGAACCGCGGTGTTGGCCGTCGAATGGCGCTAGCTGCGCAGCATTTATGCACCGCCGCCATCAGTGTCAGCCAGTTTGCCGTGGCATACGGAGCTCCATCGCAGTCTTTAACACTGGTAGCATGCCGCGACAGCGTGGACGTGAACCGTATGTGCAGTTGACGGACTTTGAGCGAGGGCGTATAGTGGGCATGCGGGAGGCCGGGTGGACGTACCACCAAATTGCTCAACACGTGGGGCGTGAGGTCTCCACAGTACATCGATGTTGTCGCCAGTGGTCGGCGGAAGGTGCACGTGCCCGTCGACCTGGGACCGGACCGCAGCGACGCACGGATGCACGCCAAGACCGTAGGATCCTACGCAGTGCCGTAGGGGACCACACCGCCACTTCCCAGCAAATTAGGGACACTGTTGCTCCTGGGGTATCGGCGAGGACCATTCGCATCCATCTCCATGAAGCTGGGCTACGGTCCCGCACACCGTTAGGCCGTCTTCCGCTCACGCCCCAACATCGTGCAGCCCGCCGCCAGTGGTGTCGCGACAGGCGTGAATGGAGGGACGAATGGAGACGTGTCGTCTTCAGCGATGAGAGTCACTTCTGCCTTGGTGCCAATGATGGTCGTATACGTGTTTGGCGCCGTGCAGGTGAGCGCCACAATCAGGACTGCATACGACCGACGCACACAGGGCCAACACCCGGCATCATGGTGTGGGGAGCAATCTCCTACACTGGCCGTACACCACTGGTGATCGTCGAGGGGACACTGAATAGTGCACGGGACATCCAAACCGTCATCGAACCCATCGTTCTACCATGCCTAGACCGGCAAGGGAACTTGCTGTTCCAACAGGACAATGCACGTCCGCATGTATCCCGTGCCACCCAACGTGCTCTAGAAGGTTTAAGTCAACTACCCTGGCCAGCAAGATCTCCGGATCTGTCCCCCATTGAGCATGTTTGGGACTGGATGAAGCGTCGTCTCACACGGTCTGCACGTCCAGCACGAACGCTGGTCCAACTGAGGCGCCAGGTGGAAATGGCATGGCCAGCCATTCCACAGGACTACATCCAGCATCTCTACGATCGTCTCCATGGGAGAATAACAGCCTGCATTGCTGCGAAAGGTGGATATGCACTGTACTAGTGCCGACATTGTGCATGCTCTGTTGCCTGTGTCTATGTGCCTGTGGTTCTGTCAGTGTGATCATGTGATGTCTCTGACCCCAGGAATGTGTCAATAAAGTTTCCCCTTCCTGGGACAATGAATTCACGGTGTTCTTATTTCAATTTCCAGGAGTGTATGTTGTTGCAAAATTACCACACCAGGCTTACAGCATATTTATATAAAAAACTTAACAGCTTGGTGTGGCAATTTTACAACAGACTGCATAATTTATATTAAATGTATGTAGCACCACTGAAAATAAGCAAGAGCATGAATGGTGTGGTATCTGTGACTAAATAAATACATGGTAAAAATAGTGACATTAATGTTCTTTTTAAAAACATTACATTCTGAAGCCATGGTATGCTACCTATCTGTTATTGGTGAAATATTCACAGTTAATTGGCAGCTATAATATAAGAAATAACTGCATCACTTATCCACATCATTTACCTCAACTGGCACATTACATTCAATCAAGTTACATTACTTCAGATGGTACCTATATTGTTTTCATATTGATTTAAAATACATTGGACCACCTGCATCAGTTGGAAATCCACAGTTTCTCTGAAGCAATAGTGTTGCAAAATAGAAGCAGGAAATGATGCTCAAATCACAACTACTTACATAAGTAGTATTCTTTGGTTAAACATACAACAGCTCATGAGGAGAAAAAAAATTAGACAACAGAAAAGGAACAAATTTAAATACCATGTGAAGTACATCTAAAGTGAAACTAAACCCGGAATCATTTCACATGTACACATAACATGTACACATAACTAACTCAACCAGGTCTCACTGGCTGTGTCTTAAATCATCAGAAAGGGAATTCCACATCTGAGGTGCTGGGCTAAGGCTGGCATCTTGCACTTTGTTTCCTCTAAGCCAGCTATTTGCACACCAGACAAAAGTGATATCCACTACTACTTAACATTGCATTCAGCTCAATACTAATCTGATAACATGATGAGCTGCGGGTAGTTACAATGTCAATGTGTGATGGAAAATCCACAATTTTTAGTCGATGACACTCATGAACTACCCTTCAAACATTTGTTCCCTGGCTTTCATAATGCTGATGCACATTTTTGGGATGGTGAGGCATGTACATGGCTGAAAGAAGTGTGTTGCTCCACAAGGAGGGCTTCTGATGTGAGACAGTTTTGTGCCTTCCCAAATGACAGGTTGCAGGTAAAGGTACTTCAGCCATCTGGCAATACTGGCTAGACCTCGTGTCATCTTCCTGTTAGTGGACTTGCAGAACATTCTTCCACAATGACAATGATCTTTCTGGCAGGATAGGACACCAAAATACAAATAACAGAATTAAGGCAGACATCAATGTAATCTGTGATGAAAGACAAAACTCTGAACACAGAAGCATCTGGGAGACTGTTTACTAAGAAGAAACTAATGTGGAAGGAGGTACAGCAGTACCTCATATACTTTCAACAATCTTACACAGAGTGTCCTGTCCTAATTTTCACTTCAACCTTCTCCAAACACATGGAACCTTCGGATTACTTTTACATCTGTCAGGAATGTCCAGCCTCCTGCACAACTTCACGGAAATTTAATGATGCTCATCCACAAAAAAGTTGTCACTCTGTTCAGATACAAGCACTGCTGATAGTAGCGATACTATTTTGTATCTCCGTAATGTATCTGGAGACATTACCTCCTCTTGTTCTTGTTATTCAATGGCCGAGGAGTTCCTCCTCCCTATCAGAGAGAAGATTAAATAAAGGAAATGAAAGACACCCTCTGGCCTCGCAACCTAATATCATTGAGATCGAAAAAATGAATAGTTGGTCAAGACACAAAAGACAGGAAAGAATACACAATACATCTGACACAAGTAAGTGGAAGCAATGTCAGACATTTCTAGAACACTGATAGTGTTTGGCCATATTTAAAAACAGTCATAAGTGTGTCACTATTTGACCTAAGCATAACAAAGATCATATCAAATTTAATACCGTGAGATTTGCATGTTTATGCTGAGCCAACATGTTGACACAATACTATGTTCTCTATCATTAGAAGTGCATTCTTTGGTCATGACACAATTCGACAATGGGTACATATACCAAAGCGCAACATTACAAAATTGAATATCTGCAAGGTACCAGTTACTTGGATGGAATATCTAACAGCATATAGTAGTGCATAAAGTGCTGTTACATTTATCAATTATTTGAAAAGTAATTTTTACAAAACATCTAAGAAGCCTCTGTAGTCCCTACAGGTTAAACCTCAGCCAACATTAAATTCTAATTGTCAAAAGAAATTTCATTATGTCTATTACACTTGAAGTAACTATGCAGGTTGTTTGACCCGATTGTAATACACAAAATAATATATTCCATGCTACACAACTGAATGTTCCAATTTAATAAAGTGTTGACTAAAATTTATGAGGGGCATTCAACAAGTAATGTGACAATTTTTCTGAAAGCAGGATGGTTTTATTTAGCATTCCAATGTACCATAATATTCCCTATGATTTTTGTTACAAAACCCTACTTTTCAACATAATTTCTGTTCAATGTAATGGCCTTATGCCACCTTACTGGGAGGGCTTTTATGCTCACATGATACCATTCTACTAGTCGACATCAGCACTAACTCCTTGTTGCATCAATAAAGTTTTGTATGCTCCTCTCAGTTGTTCAGACTTGTACGAGGTCATGCGTTGTCATGGAGAAGAAAAGGTTCATTCCATTTTTTGTGACAATGAACATGCTGAAGTCGTTTATTCAATTTCCTGATGGTAGCGCAATACACTTCAGAGTTGACAGTTGCACCATGATGGTGGTAATCAAAATCAGTAACACCTTCACAGTCCCAGAAGACCACCAATATGACTTTACTGGTTGAGGATCTGGCTTTGAACTCTTTCTTTGCAGGTGGTGGTATGATGCCACTCCACAGATTGTAAGAAGATGAAACGTGGGTTTGTCACTTCGAACCAGAAGCAAAACGACAGAGTACTACAAAAAGTTGTCACTGTCGGCATCATAACATGCAGACAGTTTGACACCGACGTTCCTTCATTGCTCTTTACGGTCTTCACTTATGCGGCGAGGAACACAGCGGGGCACGGCTTTGAGTACCCCAACTGGTGGACGAGTGTGTCAGCACTAACAACAGACACATCCAGCTGAGCAGCAAGGTGTTTCATCTGCATGATCAACGGACCTCCATGTTCCAACATTGCAGATGTCACAAATGTGTTCGTCTGGCATGCTTCTTTTTTCCACTACTAGGTCTCCGTAGATATTCTAGAAGTGCCTATGAACATTTGCAACGGTCTGGTTTTGCACCAAAAGCTCAACAGGTCCGTCCCTACAATGCACAGCTGTTACAAACGCTATTTGGAAGTCACATATAGTGCTGCTACTTATTGGGACTCGGTGGAATATTCCTACTTCAGCCCCTATAGTTTCGTTACGTTCCAAGGTGTTTCATGCGCATTTTTTTGAACTGACATTGGTCGAGAAAAGAAATATGCTGCATTTCTTATTGAATGCCACTCCTACCTTCTGTTACAAATGCATTTTTTAATTTTTTATTTGTTGTATTATGCTTTTCTACACAATGGCAAAGCTGAGAGATATTGGAATTAGTGTGTTTCAACTGATAGAGACATTTTGTAGGAAAACACTGTGATAGCTGTATAAATGTGAGCAGATGACAAATTAACTAAGGCAAAACATATTAATTGCCCATAGACAAAGGTTACCTAACAGAAAGTAAATATAACTTTCCACTACTTCCTCTGTGTGTCTAAATTATGTTAAAGTAAGTCTTCTATGAATAAATTCAAAAAGTAATGACAATCATATATTTACAAGGTCATTAACAAATTCCCAACTGTAGTTACACCTTCTCAATCAACTGCTTCAGTATCTACTGTTACCAAGTTTGACAATATTATTTGGAGGCTCTAAAAGAAAACATCCTCTGTTAAAGGCAGTACTTAAAAATATGCACCACGTTTGCACGAGATGTGACACACAGATCAAATTGTCAGCACACACACAAAGCCACAATTGAACAACAGTACATTCTGTATCAAATACAAAGGAGAGAGCAGTTTGTTGTTGTGGTCTTCAGTCCTGAGACTGGTTTGATGCAGCTCTCCATGCTACTCTATCATGTGCAAGCTCCTTCATCTCCCAGTACCTACTGCAACCTACATCCTTCTAAATCTGCTTAGTGTATTCATCTCTTGGTCTCCCTCTACGATTTTTACCCTCCACGCTGCCCTCCAATGCTAAATTTGTGATCCCTTGATGCCTCAAAACATGTCCTACCAACCGATCCCTTCTTCTAGTCAAGTTGTGCCACAAACTTCTCTTCTCCCCAATCCTATTCAATACCCCCTCATTAGTTACGTGATCTACTCACCTTATCTTCAGCATTCTTCTGTAGCACCACATTTCGAAAGCTTCTATTCTCTTCTTGTCCAAACTAGTTATCGTCCATGTTTCACTTCCATACATGGCTACACTCCATACAAATATTTTCAGAAACGACTTCCTGACATTTAAATCTGTACTCGATGTTAACAAATTTCTCTTCTTCAGAAACGATTTCCTTGCCATTGCCAGTCTACATTTTATATCCTCTCTACTTCGACCGTCATCAGTTATTTTACTCCCTAAATAGCAAAATTCCTTTACTACTTTAAGTGTCTCATTTCCTAATCTAATTCCCTCAGCATCACCCGATTTAATTTGACTACATTCCATTATCCTTGTTTTCCTTTTGTTGATGTTCATCTTATATCCTCCTCTCAAGACGCTGTCCATTCCATTCAATTGTTCTTCCATGTCCTTTGCTGTCTCTGACAGAATTACAATGTCATCGGCGAACCTCAATGTTTTTACTTCTTCTCCATGAATTTTAATACCTACTCCGAATTTTTCTTTTGTTTCCTTTACTGCTTGCTCAATATACAGATTGAATAACATTGGGGAGAGGCTACAACCCTGTCTCACTCCTTTCCCAACCACTGCTTCCCTTTCCTGCCCCTCGACTCTTATAACTGCCATCTGGTTTCTGTACAAATTGTAAATAGCCTTTCGCTCCCTGTATTTTACCCCTGCCACCTTCAGAATTTGAAAGAGAGTATTCCAGTTAACATTGTCAAAAGCTTTCTCTAAGTCTACAAATGCTAGAAACGTAGGTTTGCCTTTTCTTAATCTTTCTTCTAAGATAAGCCGTAAGGTTAGTATTGCCTCACGTGTTCCAACATTTCTACGGAATCCAAACTGATCTTCCCCGAGGTCCACTTCTACCAGTTTTTCCATTCGTCTGTAAAGAATTCGTGTTAGTATTTTGCAGCTGTGATTTATTAAACTGATAGTTCGGTAATTTTCACATCTGTCAACACCTGCTTTCTTTGGGATTGGAATTATTATATTCTTCTTGAAGTCTGAGGGTATTTCGCCTGTCTCATACATCTTGCTCACCAGATGGTAGAGCCATGACTGGCTCTCCCAAGGCCATCAGTAGTTCTAATGGAATGTTGTCTATTCCTGGGGCCTTGTTTCGACTCAGGTCTTTCAGTGCTCTGTCAAATTCTTCACGCAGTATTTTATCTCCCATTTCGTCTTCATCTACATCCTCTTCCATTTCCATAATATTGTCCTCAAGTACATCGCCCCTGTATAAACCCTCTATATACTCCTTCCACCTTTCTGCTTTCCCTTCTTTGCTTAGAACTGGGTTGCCATCTGAGCTCTTGATATTCATACAAGTGGTTCTCTTCTCTCCAAAGGTCTCTTTAATTTTCCTGTAGGCAGTATCTATCTTACCCCTAGTGAGACAAGCCTCTACATCCTTACATTTGTCCTCTAGCCATCCCTGCTTAGCCATTTAGCACTTCCTGTCGATATCATTTTTGAGACGTTTGTATTCCTTTTTGCCTGCTTCATTTACTGCATTTTTATATTTTCTCCTTTCATCAATTAAATTCAATATTTCTTCTGTTACCCAAGGATTTCTATTAGCCCTCGTCTTTTTACCTACTTGATCGTCTGCTGCCTTCACTACTTCATCCCTCAGAGCTACCCATTCTTCTTCTACTGTATTTCTTTCCCCCATTCCTGTCAATTGTTCCCTTATGCTCTCCCTCAAACTCTCTACAACCTCTGGTTCTTTCAGTTTATCCAGGTCCCATCTCCTTAAATTCCCACCTTTTTGCAGTTTCTTCAGTTTCAATCTACAGGTCATAACCAATAGATTGTGGTCAGAATCCACATCTGCCCCTGGAAATGTCTTACAATTTAAAACCTGGTTTCTAAATCTCTGTCTTACCATTATATAATCTATCTGATACCTTTTAGTATCTCCAGGATTCTTCCAGGTATACAACCTTCTTTTATGATTCTTGAACCAAGTGTTAGCTATGATTAAGTTATGCTCTGTGCAAAATTCTACAAGGCGGCTTCCTCTTTCATTTCTGTCCCCCAATCCATATTCACCTACTATGTTTCCTTCTCTCCCTTTTCCTACACTCGAATTCCAGTCACCCATGACTATTAAATTTTCGTCTCCCTTCACAATCTGAATAATTTCTTTTATTTCATCATACATTTCTTCAATTTCTTCGTCATCTGCAGAGCTAGTTGGCATATAAACTTGTACTACTGTAGTAGGCGTGGGCTTCGTATCTATCTTGGCCACAATAATGCGTTCACTATGCTGTTTGTAGTAGCTTACCCGCATTCCTATTTTCCTATTCATTATTAAACCTACTCCTGCATTACCCCTATTTGATTTTGTATTTATAACCCTGTAATCACCTGACCAAAAGTCTTGTTCCTCCTGCCACCGAACTTCACTAATTCCCACTATATCTAACTTTAACCTATCCATTTCCCTTTTTAATTTTCTAACCTAGAGAGCAGTAAGGTATGTGAAAGATCCATACCTAGTATAACTCGAGGACCAAGATTCCGTTCTTTCACTGCACGGAAGGAAATTTGTAAACCACAACTAATCAAATCTAGTGCAACATCAACTCATAGAATGATGGATTAATCAGCTGTTCCAATGTCTGCCAAGGCACACTAAAAGACAGTACGCAAGCCTTCTAATACCGTATGCCGAGGCACATTACATAGTTTCCTGGAGTGCCCATTAGTGTAAGTTGAATCTTTCATGCTAAAATACACCAAAATGGAATAAACCCTGTTACTGGAATGTGAGGAATGTTTATACGCAGTATGAACACTCATAACATTCATTCCCTCACGATTCCTATCTCATCCTCGGCTATACTAATACGATGCACTGGCGCCGGGCCGCAAGTCATGACACTGACACTAGTAAAGACGCAAATCGTGTGGCGCACAGTCTGACCGTCCATCTTACCGTGTCCGAGACACAGTGTGCTCGTAATTAATCTCTCGGTGCTCAAGGTGTCACTGCCGCCAACGAGAAATGTGTCGGTACTGCTCGCAGCTGGGGGAGATAGGTGGGTGGGTGCAGTGGGTAGGTGTGTGTTTTCCTTCCTGCAAAACAAGCGCAGATTCACTGAGCTCAGGCGGAAGCCTGCGAGAGCAACGACTTTCGCTGCAACCACCCGGAGCAGTGAAAACACAGCCGTGGTCCTCTGCTTTCACGGCCCCTGCTCGCTGAGGAGCTGCTGTGGCTCACGGCCAACACTGTGCTCTCGACACACGGCGGGAGGGACACTCTGTGGTACACAGTCACTGTGAACAAACTTCTACACTAACAGCAGCCCCTGCGTAGCAATAACTGCAAAGCAAAGCGAGGGGCTGTAGACAGACAAGTGATCCACTAATGGCTGTCAAGAGGGTAATGCGTTCTGCAGAATATTATCGAAAAATCTCTCACAAAATGCTAAGAAATTCTGGTCACACGTTAAGGCTGCCATTGGCTCCATATTTCTCTCTGTTCACTCACTCATGATTGACACAAGAAATGAAAATAAGGTAGCAAACCAAAAGCTCAACTACTGGACTCCATTTCCAAATGTACCGAGATACAAATGTGCTGCCCCATTTAAACTTTACTCCACGCACGACTGCGAAGATGAGACGTATTGCCATTAGTGTTGGTGGCGTTGAGAAACAGCTGAAAATTCTTCATCTGAGGAATACCATCTCTGTCAGACACTATGCAGAATTTGGAGCTGAGCTGCCTCTCATTTTAATAGTAATAGACCACCACTGAACAAAAAAACTACCCAACTTGCTCTTTGCTGACATGACATCCTGAAAGTCATGTATCGAGGCAGTCACGAAGATGAAGTATTACTTTACTTCCGAAAACCATTTGATGCAACGATTATTATCGTAAGTACAGTCATATCGGATCTCGAGTGAAATTTGTGACTGAATTGAGAATTTCTTGGTAGGGAGGACACAACACATTTTCTAGGGAAATGTGCCCTTACAGTTCGAGTTGGAGCAAGTTGCATATCAATAACATTAAGGACAATATTAATAGTAACTTCATACACTTCGCAGATGATGTAGTTCTCTACACTGAAGCACCAAAGAAACTGGTGTAGGCATGCCTATTCAAATACAGAGATATGTAAACAGGCACAATATGGTGCTGCGGTCGGCTATGCTTATATAGGACAACAAGTGTCTGTAGCATCAGTAACTGATCTAACAACTGCACCAATGGCAGGTTATCAAGTTTTAAGGGAGTTTGAAAGTGGTGTTATAGTTGCCGCATGACCGATGGGACACAGCAGCTCAGAGGTAGCAATGAAGTGGGCATTTTCCCATACGACCATTTCGTGAGTGTACCGTGAATATCGGGAATCTGGCTGCAGTCGGAGGAAGATCCTACAAGAACGGGGCCAACGACGACTGAATAGATGATGATAGAAGTGCAACCCTTTCGCAAATTGCTGCAGATTTCAGTGCTGGGCCATCAACAAGAATCAGTGTGCAAATCATTCAACAAAACTTCACCGATATGGGCTTTCGGAGCCGAAGGTCCACTCGTGTACCCTCAACAACTGCACGACACAAAAGCTTTATGCCTCACCCGGGCCTGTCAACATCGACGCTGGATGTTGATGACTGGAAACATGTTGCTTGGTCGGTCGAGTCTCATTTCAAATTGTATCAAGCGGATGGACTGTTCGAGCTGGTGGAGGCTCTGTAATGGTGTGGAGCGCATGCAGTTCCAGTAATATGGGACCCTTGACATGTCTAGATATGATTGACACGTGACTCGTGCGTAAGCTTACTGTCTGCTCACCTGCATCCATTATGTCCATTGTGCATTCCCAAGGACTTCGGCAATCCCAGCTGGAGAATGCGATGCCCCACATGTCCAGAATTTCTACAGAGTGGCTTCAGGAAGATTGGTGGCCAGCGGAAGTGTTTAAACTCAAAACAAACTGCCCGGACATGAACATTATTGAGCATATCTGGGATGCCTTGAAACGTGCTCCTCAGAAGATTTGTCCAGCTCCTCATACCTTATGGATTTATGGACAGCCCTTCAGGCCATGTCGTGCTGCAGCACTTCTGCGTGCTCCCCCGGACCCTACACGATATTAGGCAAGTGTACCGGTTTCTTTGGTTCTTCAGTCTATAACCAATCACAGCCTGAAGAAAGCTACACAAATATTGAGTCAGATCATGATAAGTTTTCAAACTGATACAAAGATTGACAACTTACTGTAAATGTTAAGAAATGCTAAATTGTGCTCTTCACGATACAAAAAAACCAAGTATCCTGTGACTACAGCATCAGCTAATTATAATTGTAATTGATCAACTGGGTGTAACAATTTGCAGGATTATCAAATCGACTTATCGGACAAGCTCATTCATATATACAGCAGATAACACACTGTGGCTTATTGATCAAATACCAAGGAACGCAACAGGAGGTTGCTTACAAATCACTCTTGCAACCCATCCTTATATATTTGCCAAGTGCATGGGAGCTGTGCCAGATATGACTAACAGAGGATATTGAATGTATACAGCGAGGGACAGCAGGAATGGGAGAGCGTCACGGAGCTGCTAATAGAAATGAACTGGTCGGCGCTTGAAGAGAGACACAAACCCCTGCAGGAAAGCCTATTTACAAAGACTCAGAAAACATCTTAAAGGAACGTACTACAACATCCTACGTATCGCTCCAGTAGCAATCGTGAGCAGGTGACTTATTAAAGTGCACACACAGGCGTTCAGGTGATCATTCTCCCGCACTCCTTGCATGCGTGGAAAGGGAAGAGGACCTAGTAGCTGCTACAACAGAAAGTACCCTTTGCCATGCACTTCACAGTGATTGGTAGAAACAGACTGTGGTGTTCCCCCCGCCCTGTTCACGAATAGAAAACCACATAAAGTGGTCAACACTAGACCTATATCTATCTGAAAGCGGTCGCATCTCTCGCAAGCTACCTTCATTGCCCCTATGGGAGACTCGCGGCGATGACACCAGAATTATCACTCTGTGGTTCTGGAACTCCGGTTCTCTAAATTTTATCGGTTTTCGGGCCTATTCCAGCCGTGCACCAAAGTAGCGAATTTGGCAGCGTACATACTTCTCTGGTGGCTGCGACGTTACCTCTCACTCATGTTCTTGCTGAACAGCTTCTCGAACCAGCATCCCGTACGAGCAAATCAATTGTGACTTTGCCTGTGGTTACTCGTATCTTAGGTAAGTGGGCTATGCACGGCTCTGTTTACAAAAGAAATGCCCTATAATGTACGGTTCGAGCCGCACACATCTGCTTTTATGTCCAGCAACTAACTCCCTGCAAATACCTGCCTGTAGCTGTGATCCTACAGTCAAACAGGCCATCCACTGGCTACAACTGCGAATTAATAAAATGCCAAAAAATACTAAATGAAAGATGAATGAACAACAAATTACAGACGTTAGATGGAAACGTTTTTATTAATATACACTCCTGGAAATGGAAAAAAGAACACAGTGACACCGGTGTGTCAGACCCACCATACTTGCTCCGGACACTGCGAGAGGGCTGTACAAGCAATGATCACACGCACAGCACAGCGGACACACCAGGAACCGCGGTGTTGGCCGTCGAATGGCGCTAGCTGCGCAGCATTTGTGCAACGCCGCCGTCAGTGTCAGCCAGTTTGCCGTGGCATACGGAGTTCCATCGCAGTCTTTAACACTGGTAGCATGCCGCGGCAGCGTGGACGTGAACCGTATGTGCAGTTGACGGACTTTGAGCGAGGGCATATAGTGGGCATGCGGGAGGCCGGGTGGACGTACCGCCGAATTGCTCAACACGTGGGGCGTGAGGTCTCCACAGTACATCGATGTTGTCGCCAGTGGTCGGCGGAAGGTGCACGTGCCCGTCGACCTGGGACCGGACCGCAGCGACGCACGGATGCACGCCAAGACCGTAGGATCCTACGCAGTGCCGTAGGGGACCGCACCGCCACTTCCCAGCAAATTAGGGACACTGTTGCTCCTGGGGTATCGGCGAGGACCATTCGCATCCATCTCCATGAAGCTGGGCTACGGTCCCGCACACCGTTAGGCCGTCTTCCGCTCACGCCCCAACATCATGCAGCCCGCCTCCAGTGGTGTCGCGACAGGCGTGAATGGAGGGACGAATGGAGACGTGTCGTCTTCAGCGATGAGAGTCGCTTCTGCCTTGGTGCCAATGATGGTCGCATGCGTGTTTGGCGCCGTGCAGGTGAGCGCCACAATCAGGACTGCATACAACCGAGGCACAAAGGCCCAAACCCAGCATCATGGTGTGGGGAGCGATCTCCTACACTGGCCGTACACCACTGGTGATCGTCGAGGGGACACTGAATAGTGCACGGTACATCCAAACCGTCATCGAACCCATCATTCTACCATTCCTAGACCGGCAAGGGAACTTGCTGTTCCAACAGGACAATGCATGTCCGCATGTATCCCGTGCCACCCAACGTGCTCTAGAAGGTGTAAGTCAACTACCCTGGCCAGCAAGATCTCCAGATCTGTCCCCCATTGAGCATGTTTGGGACTGGATGAAGCGTCATCTCACGCGGTCTGCACGTCCAGCACGAACACTGGTCCAACTGAGGCGCCAGGTGGAAATGGCATGGCAAGTCGTTCCACAGGACTACATCCGGCATCTCTACGATCGTCTCCATGGGAGAATAGCAGCCTGCATTGCTGCGAAAGGTGGATATACACTGTACTAGTGCCGACATTGTGCATGCTCTGTTGCCTGTGTCTATGTGATTGTGGTTCTGTCAGTGTGATCATGTGATGTATCTGACCCCAGGAATGTGTCAAAGTTTCCCCTTCCTGGGACAATGAATTCACGGTGTTCTTATTTCAATTTACAGGAGTGTAGAATAAGACACCCAGTTCTGTTGAATAATGGTATGCTGTCTGTATTATAATGCTTATTCTAAATATACTTTCCTGAATAAATCTTACTAAATGCTGTAAAGTCACGTTGAGGCCGTTACGAGAATGGTGACAGATTCCCCAAACTAAACAGTCATCCATTTCCTTATAGTAGTACAACAAAATATTCGCCATCTAAAAACAATTCAGAGTTCAGAATGGCAATGAACACAGTAACACACAAGAGATATCAAATGGAAAGTCATGCTCTGTTTATTCTCAATTCCGTAATGCCATCGGTAGTCCCTTCAGACGTTAAAGTATTGTAGTGGGCGTTAACGGCCCATAATCGGTCACCTGAAAGACTATCTGCTTTTGGTAACGTGTGTTATACAGTCAATTTCTGTAATGATGTGCCAACTGAGGATTTAAGTATGTATCACACCAGTTGAAGATGGGTTAAATTCTGAAATGTATGTTGGCACAAATAAAAGGTCACTCAAAGTGGCTGCTTGCTACATTGTTTAAAGCAATAAAGAAATTTGTTTAGTTTAAGGTTATGCATTATCTTCATTGTTTTTAACACTGATCTCTGAAATTTATCTATTTAAAGAAAGAACTGGAATGGATATATGCTAGAAGGCCTATGGTACATCCAGAAGACAATATCTTCAGGCTGTCCAGTGAAGACAATTTCTGAGAAATGTTCCAACTAGACTGCTGCCCAAACACATAAATATGCACCGTGAGCTGTTTTCAAAACTGTCTCCTGATAGGTGGTGGTTGTTGGGATGTTTAAGGGGGACTAAACAGCGAAGGTCATCAGTCCCCCATTCCAAAATCAGGCGAGCCGAAAATCTACGGAGCAGATAAAAACCAAAGGGGGAGGAGACGTCCCCCCAGGCGCTAAAAGAACACAAATGCAGCAACAAACACTACAGACAAGAACAGGGCAGAGGAACACCAGACAGAAAGAAACAGAAGAAAGGAGGATGGCCGGAGACTGACTCTTTCCTGTTTTTTCTCATGGTCAGTCAACCAACCATCTGACGGCACACCAGAACAGCAACAGACACAAGGACAAAAGACACAGAAAGGGAAAGGCGCAGGACCTCCCTAAATCGAACCATAAAAACAACTACTACGGATAAAATGTAAAACATTGTCAGCCAAGGAGGCATCGTCGGATAAAACCAAAGCCAAAGTGCCCGGGAGATTAAAAGATTGCCGGAGTGTGCGCAGTCGAGGACACACTAGCAAAATGTGGCCGACCGTCAGCCGGGACCCACACCGACACAAGGGGGGATCCTCCTGACGCAACAGATGGGCGTGCGTCAGGTATGTATGGCCAATGCGCAGCCGACACAGGACTACCGAGTCCCTGCGAGAAGCCCGCAGGGAGGAACGCCACACATCGGTCGTCCCCTTGACAGCCCGCAGTTTATTCGGGGCTGTCATGCCACGCCACTCAGCAGCCCACATCCCAATCAGCTTACGGCGCAACACCATCTGCTGGTCGCGAGCCGTAAGGCCGACCTCCAAAGCCGGGGTGTCGATCGCCCCTTTGGCCAGCCTGTCTACACGTTCGTTCCCTGGGATGCCAACATGACCGGGCGTCCAAACCAAGACTACCGAACGACCAGAACGGGCAATGGCGGAAACAGACTCCTGAATGGAGGACACCAGAGGAGAGAAGGGATAGCAGCGGTCGATGGCCTGAAGGCTGCTCAGGGAGTCACTGCAGATCACGACGGACCTACCTGAGCAGAAACGCATATGCTCAAGAGCGCGCAATATGGCCACCAGCTCTGCAGTAAAAATACTGCAGCCAGCCGGCAAGGAGCGCTGCTCAACATGAGCAGCATGAGCAAAAGAGTAGGCAGTGCGACCATCAACCAGGGAACCATCAGTGTAGACAGTCTCACAGTCCGAAAATGAGGCGAGGAGAGCAAGAAAACGGCGACGGAGGGCCACAGGCGGAACCGAGTCCTTGGGTCCCTGTGCCAAGTCCAGACGGACAGACGGACGGACGGGACAAACACCAGGGAGGCGTAGGTGCACGGACCCGGAAGGGAGGCGGAAGAGGGAATGAACCCAATTCCGACAGCAGGGACTGAACGCGGACAGCGACGGAAAGCCCAGACCTAGGTCGCCGTTCGGGCAGATGGAGGACCATGGCAGGGAAAAGCAGGCGACGATTGGGATGGCCTGGCGAGCAATGCACATGGACAGCATAGTCGGCGAGCAGTCGATGGCGGCGAATCCGCAGCGGGGGAACCCCGGCCTCCACCAGTAGACTATCCACGGGGCTCGTACGAAAAGCGCCAGTTGCAAGCCGGACCCCACAGTGGTGTATGGGGTCTAACAACTTCAACACTGAGGGTGATGCAGACCCATAGGCCAGGCTCCCATAATCAAGCCGAGACTGCACAAGGGCTCTGTACAATCGCAGCAGCGTGCAGCGATCCGCACCCCAAGACGTGTGGCTAAGGCAGCGGAGGGCGTTGAGGTGCCGCCAGCATTTTTGCTTCAGCTGAGTAATATGAGGAGCCCATGTGAGCCGGGCATCAAACACGAGTCCCAAGAAGCGGCAAGTGTCCACCACTTCAAGCAGGTGGCCGTCGAGGTAAAGTTCATGATGAGGGTGGACCGTCCGACGCCTGCAGAAGTGCATAACCCGAGTCTTGACAGCAGAGAACTGAAAACCATGAGTCAGAGCCCATGATGCTGCCTTGCGAACGGCGACTTGCAGCCTGCGTTCGGCGACTCCCGTAGTCGTGGAGCTAAATGAGATGCAGAAGTCGTCGGCATACAAAGAAGGAGACACCGACGACCCCACTGCTGCAGCCAAACCATTAATGGCCACTAAAAATAAGGAGACGCTCATCACCGAGCCCTGCGGGACCCCATTTTCCTGTATATAAGAGGAACTAGAGGTGGCACCGACTTGCACCCGGAAAGAGCGGCGCAATAAAAAGTTTTGAAGAAAAGCCGGGAGCCGACCACGAAGACCCCACCCATGCAACGTGGCGAGGATGTGATGCCTCCATGTGGTGTCATACGCCTTCCGCAGATCGAAAAATACAGCAACGAGATGCTGACGTTGGGCAAAAGCCGTACAGACAGCAGATTCCAGCCGCACCAAATTGTCCACTGCAGACCGGCCCCGACGGAAGCCACCCTGGGATGGAGCGAGGAGACCGTGCGACTCAAGGACCCAACACAAACGCCGCCCCACCATACGTTCGAGCAATTTGCACAAAACGTTGGTGAGGGTAATGGGACGATAGCTGTCCACCGCCAGTGGGTCCGCACTGGGCTTCAAGATGGGGACAATAACACCCCCTCGCCATTGCGACGGGAACACGCCTTCGCTCCAAATGCGATTAAATATCGCGAGAATGTGTCTCTGGCAGTCCCTGGAGAGATGCTTCAGCATCTGCGCGTGGATGCAGTCTGGGCCTGGTGCTGTATCAGGGCAATCGGCGAGGGCAGCGAGGAATTCCCTCTCGCTGAAAGGAACGTTGTATTGTTCAGAATGACGCGTGTGGAATGAGAACGGCGTCCGCTCGGCTCGCTCCTTTAGAGAGCGAAAGACGGGGGGATAGGATGCAGTCGCAGAGCTCTGAGCAAAGTGCGCGGCTAGCCGTTCAGCAATGGCGGCAGCGTCCGTGCAGACAGCGCCGTCCAAGGAGAGCCCAGGGACACCCATAGGGGTCTGGGATCCATAAATACGCCGGATCCGGGACCACACGAGCGAGGGGGAGACACGGGAGCCCAGGGATGAGACGTACCTCTCCCAGCACTCCTGCTTACGCCGTGCAATAAGACGACGGGCAAAGGCACGGAGCCTCTTAAAGGCGATGAGGGTCTCCAGAGACGGGTGCCGCCTATGACGCTGGAGAGCCCGCCTATGGTCGCGAATAGCCTCAGCAATCTCCGGCGACCACCAGGGGACAGCCTTCCTCCGAGGGAGGCCAGAAGATCGGGGGATGGAAGCCTCGGCCGCTGAAATGATGGACGTGGTTAAAACACGGACCACCTCGTCAATGTCACCCTGTGGGGGAGACTCAATGGTTGCAGCGGAAGTAAAAGCTGGCCAGTCAGCCCTGTGGAGAGCCCAGCAGGGCAGGCGCCCAGAAGAATGACACTGGGGTAGTGACAAATAGATGGGAAAATGGTCACTACCACACAGGTCAGGATGCACTCTCCAGTGGAGGGATGGGACAAGTCCAGGGCTGCAAATAGAGAGATCTATGGCCGAGAACGAGGCATGGGCCACACTGAAATGCGTGGGAGCACCGGTGTTCAAGAGGCTAAGTTCGAGCTGAGCCAATACATGCTCCACGGCCCGACCGCGGTCATCTGAGGCAGTCCCACCCCATAGAGGGTTATGGGCATTGAAATCGCCCAGAAGCAGCAACGGTGGCGGGAGTTGAGCCAGCAGCGCAGCCAAGACATGTCGGGGGAGCTCCCCATCTGGAGGAATGTAAACAGAGCAAATAGTAATAGCCGGCGAGAGCTCAACCCTGGCAGCAACTGCCTCTAAAGGTGTCTGAAGGGGTACTGGCGAGCTACAGACAGAGTGGTGAACAAAGAGGCAAACCCCACCTGACGCTCGTTGACAGGCAGCACGGTTCTTATAGTATCCCCGATAAACGCGAAGGGCGGGGGTCCGCAGTGCTGGAAACCAGGTTTCCTGCACAGCAATGCAGAGAACAGGGGAATCACGCAGAAGCATTCGGAGCTCAGGCAGGTGGCGGAAATAACCGCCGCAGTTCCATTGGAGAATGGAAGCAGGAAGGGACTGGGAGGGCGTGAATGCGACTAAGAGGCAGACAGCGCTTCAGAGCCAACTGCCGCCACCGGGGGAGAGTCAGCTGAGTCCATAGGAGAGGCCCCCAAGGGTTCCGTGAGGGCGAGATCTGCGGCAGAGGCGAGGATCTCCACCTGATCCCCGGAGCCAGGACTATGGACAGCAGGCGGTGCTGAAACCGCCGGAACGTCCTTCTTCTTGGACACATTCCGTTCCTTCTTCTCGCGTCTGCCCTTAGGGTGAGAGGGGTGGGAGAGCTTCTCTGAAGGAGCGTCGGAGGCTGACGACGACGCAGAAGCCCTACAACCAGCAGGTGGCGGAACCTTCAGCCACTGGCTGACATCTGGCTGGGAAGGAGAAGAAACGGAGGAAGGGAGAGCCCCAAGGGACCCCTTCCGCGAGAGAGGAACCGGCGGAGGCAACGCCGCCGGAGAAGGAGGGGGAGGAATCGAGCCTCCCGGTTGTGGAGCAGATGTCACTCCCGAAGTAAGCTTGGGGGGAGCGACAGAAGAGGGTATGCCCCCAACTGCTAAGGGGTCAACAGAGGAAGGCTTGCCCCCAGGCACGAGGGGGGCAGGCAGAGATACACGGCCCCGAGGGCCCACTGAAGGCGGCACAGATGAGGCGACAACCGTCGCTCGCGTGGGCGACGATAACGTGGCTGCAGCATAAGATGGTCGAAGGGAAGCAGGATACAACCTTTCATACTTCAGTTTTGCCTCTCGATAAGTAAGCCGGTCCAGGGTCTTAAATTCCATGATCTTCCGCTCCTTATGAAGAACGGGGCAATCCGGCGAGCATGGAGAGTGGTGCTCCCCACAGTTGACACATACAGGCGGAGGCGCACATGGAGAATCGGGATGAGAGGGGCGTCCGCAATCTCGACATGTAGCGCTGGATGGGCAACGGGAGGACATATGCCCAAACTTCCAGCACTGGAAGCACCGCATCGGGGGAGGGACGTATGGCTTCACGTCGCAACGGTAAACCATTAGCTTGACCTTCTCAGGCAAGACATCACCCTCGAAGGCCAAGATAAAGGCACCGGTGGCCACCCTGTTAGGCTTGGGCCCTCTATGCACACGACGGACAAAATGGACGCCACGTCGTTCCAAGTCGGCTCTCAGCTCGTCATCGGATTGTAACAAGAGGTCACGATGATAAATAATCCCCTGGACCATATTTAAGCTACTGTGGGGAGTGACGGTAACAGGGACGTCATCCAGCTTATCGCACAAGAGCAACGCTCGTGACTGGGCTGGGGAGGACGTCTTGAGGAGGATGGACCCATTCCTCATTTTAGACAACTCCGCCACTTCCCCAAACTTATCCTCCAGGTGTTCCACAAAAAACAGAGGCTTCGTCATAAGAAAGGAGTCACCATCAGTCCTGCTGCAGACAAGGTATTGTGGTACGTAAGGCTCCCGCTTGGCACTAGATCGGCATCCCTCCCATGGCGCAGCCAACGAGGGGAACGACTGAGGGTCATATTGTGCAGCATCAAAGTCGACTCTACCACGCTTAGAGACGCTGGTGGCCGTGCGACCACTAGCTTGGTGTGATTTATTGCGCTTCATTGCGCCACATCCGCCCAGATGCCACCTACTCCGAACGAGGGCTCTCCCCAAGGGCGCCACCCAGCCAAAGCAACGGGTACTGGCCGATATCCCGTTGCTTGGAGTCCCCGTGCCCCAGACAAGATGGGCACATACTCCTTGGCATGCATGGGGAGGAAACAGCTCTGGCATCTGTAGTGCGATCCCTGCGTGGTCAGGGGGCTGCCACCAAGAGGGTACATGACGACCCCACCACAACGGACTGGCTAACGTGCTGGATTTTAGGTGTTGAAAGGGTCCACAGCTGTCGTAGGCGCTAAGAAGAAGAGTGCGCACAAGGCGAGAAGGAGACAACCCAGAAGATGTTGGGCGTAGTCTCCCCCCACACGACAATAGGTAACATGCAAGATGGTGGAGCATGATGGACCAATAGAAAAACACCACGTAAGGTGTCCTTCCCCAAATGGCACGCACTAAGAACGGAAATTTGGAAATAAAAGGAGGTCAAACCCAAGAGGGGACCATCACAGAAGGCCGAAACGTTTGAGACTCCTTTTAGTCACCTCTTACGACAGGCAGGAATACCGCGGGCCTATTCTTACCCCCGAACCCGCAGGGGGATGTCTCCTGATATTCTGAATGAAATGGCTACTTATGTTCTCAGTAGTAGACACAGACCTCCTAGCTTGCCCCTGCCTGGACTTCATTCTACTCAGCTCTCATGACCATTAATCAGTAGAACATCTCAGTCCAGTCTCCCACCCCACCCCCCATCCCCCACCCCTCCCCCCTCCCCCCATCCCCCACCCCTCCCCCCTCCCCCCTCCCCCCTCCCCCCATCCCCCACCCCTCCCCCCTCCCCCCTCCCCCCTCCCCCCTCCCCCCTCCCCGAGCACACCCATGATTGCTCATGCTCTCTCTCTCTCTCTCTCTCTCTCTCTCTCTCTCTCTCTCTGGCAAAAGTAAGAAATTGATTGATCAGAGGCTAGGCGCAATTTCAAAGTGATAGACAACTGGAAATGTGACAACATTTAAAAAGTAATAGGAGTGCCAGTTTTTCTTTGTGCACAGTAACAAAGTTTGATACAGAATGAAATTGGAACATATTTCTCATGGATGAGTACTGCTTACTTGTGAACTCTAAATGGATGGCAAAATTAATTGAGTCAAAAGAGCAGTCTGACAACACCTGATGAATCTGGTGTTTTGCTAGCATCATAAGAGGTTTACAGTTTTCTTTTAATACATCTCTCATCTAAGTGATGTAGTACTTTAGGAGCACAGATTTCAACTTTTCTGAGTGACAGCCCAGTGGTGCTTGCAAGTTATAAAGTAGCACTTGACACTGCAAGAGCTGGAAAATCATTTTCTAATGCCAAGTTGATAAAAGAATGCATTAATGATGCTGCAGATGTTCTGCGTCCACTGAATGCAAATTGATTTGGATTAATCAGTCCTCCTTGGCAGACTGTACATCAATTACCAGCAATTAATAAGTAAATTGCAGGACTACACTGCATTTTCCATCACACTTGATGGGTCCACAGACTTTTGAGGTAGTTTGCAAGTAGTGATTAATGTCCAAGATGAAAATGCTGATCTGATATAACTGCGTATGTTATTTTAAGATATTAAGTCCAAAACATTCTAACAGTGACTAAATCTACACCATATTTCCTTCTTTGGACAACTTGGTGTACAGCACTAAATTCAAATTTTGAATTGTAGACTTCAATGTGAAAGTCATACTGAAGTCATATTAAAGTAGTTGTTAAAATGTCTGCTGAAGAAAAGGTAAACACTTGGAAAGTAAAAGGTATCTTTGAACATTTGGGTATTCATTACAATTATGAAGCTTGTGGCTATGTCAAAAACCATAAGCTATCTTTTGACTAGGTTTCAGCTGATCCATGTGTTTATCACAGAAACAAAGGAAGTGATCTATTAATTGCAGCTGTTTATGTATTTTGTAACAATATACAACAGAAAATTGCATTTAAGCAACAACTAAAGGAACAACTTAAACTAAAGGACCTTGGAGAAGTATCCCATTGTCTAGGGTTGACTCAAAATAATACTTCCAAAATAAACACAATAAACATTCCATACAAGACAAAATGTTTATTCCTGACCCTCACAAATGAATCAGAAATAGTATAAATAATACACCATTTGAAAACAAAAAAACATTGAGGGACTAGATGGTATACCCACTAAACTACACCCACTGCAAACAGCATTTAATTAAAGTCATTAGCCTGTCTGATAAACGTACCCATAGAAAAAGGAATGTTTCCAATGCGACTGAAAAAGAGTAAGGTAATCCCTATACATAATGGAGGCTGCACAAACAATCGAGGAAATTGCAGACCTATCACTATTACACCTGTACTATCTAAAATACTAGAAACCGTAATAGAAGATAGAATATTAAATTTTATACAAACATGCAGTATTCTTAATGATGAACAACATGGATTCAAAAAGGGCAAATCTATCAAAACAGCAGTAGCTGAATTCGTAACACCTGTAACTAAAGCATTTGGTGAATAGAAAAGAGTCTACATAGGTCCAGGAACATACTGCAAAGCATCTGACTGTGTACACAATGACAACCTATTAGAAAAGCTACATTGTTATGGTATAAGGCAAAAAGTAGTAGACAACATTAAATCACTTTTGGAAAATAGAAAGCAATGTGTGGAAATAAAGCAAAAATTAAAAAATAAAATTACAAGTGTCTTTTCAAATTTTGAAACTGTGAAATATAGAATTCCTTAAGAATCCATCCTTGGTACATTACTTTTCATTCTGTATGTCAATGATATGACCAAATCAGAACCTGATAGTGTAGTCATGCATGCAGGTGACATTCATTTGTTATTACCAGTTCTAAAACAGATGACCTGTAAGAGAAGGCTTCACTAATAATGAAAAGTGGAAACAATTATTTCAGGGAAACAGTCTCTCTATAAATGGAAACAAAACAACATATATGCAGATACATGCAAACAAAAAACACACTTTGAACAAGATCACTGTCAGGTTTGGGGATCTACAACTAAAAGAGACAGACAGCAATAAATTTCTAGTTGTTACAGTGGATAGGTATATGATGTGGGTGAATCACATAAATAATATTTGCAGCAAAATAGGTTCAAGCATATTTCTGATGAGAAGAATGTCAAAGTTGGTAAATAGACCAACTCTTCAAGCAATGTACTATGGACTACTCCATTTGCACCTCAAATATGACATCCTGGTTTCAAGAATTGATGCAAATGTGCACACACAAAGAGTATTAAGATTACAGAAGAGTGCAGTATGATGCATTGCAAAAATGTCACCTAGAGAATCCTGCAGAAATAAATTCAGGGAGCTAAAAATTTTAACAGTAGCATCAGTATATACAGGGTGAGAATGACTGATATTATTCCATTGCAATTTGATAAGAAGGGGGAATACATATGGCACAAGAAAAAAAAGTTTGAAAATTGATCAATAAATGGTGCTGCATGTGCCAGAATACGTAAATGAAAACGTGTCATGCACATGACCCACTGAAGTTGGTATAAACATGCTGGGTAGATGGCCTTTCCTCCATTTGCATCTTTGAGATTGTCCATGTCTATCTCAATGCAGGATCACGCCCTGCTTTTAAAGCTTTATTACAAGAATGATGACTGTGCACATGTTGCTCTGCAGTAGTTCTGAACACTGAAGGGTTTGAAAAAAGGCGTTGGACCAATGACTGCCATGGGTGTGGAGAAAATGACTTGGAAATTCAAAAAGACAGGTTCTTTTGGTGTGCAACCAGGTAGAGGAAGGAAATGAATTGATTTAACATCAGTGGAAGCAGTGGCCACAGCAATGCAGGAGATGACTGGTGGTGCACAAACATGTAGTGTTTGGAGAATTGCCTGGACATTGGACATATCCATGAGCATGGTGCATAAAATCCAATGAAATATCCTTCTTTGCTGTCCATTCAAAATCACCCATGTGCTCGAGTTGCTTCCTGTTGACCTGCCAGTAAGAGAATTTATTGCTTGCATGGAAGTGGACAAAGGTCTCTAAGACAAAGATTGGCTGTCCACAAAATCTTTTACAGCCAAAGCCCACTTCCATCTGACAGGAAATGTCAACACACAGACTTGTCAAATATGGGCAATGGAAAATCCACAGGCATGTCAACCAATACTACTTCACCCTGCAAAGGTAACTGTGTGGTGCTGGTTTATGGCATCATTTATCATAGGGCCTTTTTTTTTTAAAGAGACAGGTGCTTCCAGTCCTGTTAGCTGTACCATCACTGGTAAGTGCTATGAGTCTCTTTTGCACAACCATGTCATTCCAACTCCCCAACAGTGTAGATGGGATAATTTTTATGCAAGATGTTGCACCTCCGCACATTGCAAATCCAGTTAAGCAGCTGCTGAAACACCATTTCAGAAATACTAGAATTATCAGCTGCCATTTCCCTATCAGTGGCAACGGCCTTGCCACAGTGGATACTCCGGTTCCCGTCAGATCACCGCAGTTAAGCGCTGTCGGGTGTGGCCGGCACTTGGATGGGTCACCATCCGGGCCGCCATGTGCTATTGCCATTTTTCGGGGTACACTCAGCCTTGTGATGCCAACTGAGGAGCTACTCAACCGAATAGTAGCGGCTCCAGTCAAAGAAAACCATCATAACGACCGGGAGAGCAGTGTGCTGACCACATGCCCCTCCTATCCACATCCTCATCTGAGGATGACACACCGGTCGGAAGGTCCCGATGGGCCACTTGTGGCCTGAAGATGGAGTGCTTTATTTCCCTATCACCTAACCTTAATCTTTGAAAGATGTTGTATTCAGTGTTCTTATTGCAGATAGCCCCACAGCCAAAAGTCACAAACTTAGCTGCATTGAAGGTACACATTGTGCAACACATTCTGAATGTGACCCTGGAAACACTTCGATCAGTTGTGAAACATGCTGTTTCTTGATTTCAACTTGTATGCTGTCCACCATTTTCTGCAACATGTTTTGCGCCAGCCACATGGAAATTAATAAGTAATTTGACTTTGACTGGTGCTTTTTATGCAGGTTTTGGCCTCAGGATAATTAAAACCCTATTTTTGCCATTGGATGTGATATGACATTGCAGTGATGGATGGGCTTACATAACTAACAGCATCTAAAATGTAGACTTCCACACCTTGATATGTCTTGTTCATTATAATTATCTGGGCTGTTATGCCATGGTCGGTTGATGAATTCTGTGTCAATTCCCAACGTTTCGTCCCCGTCTGCGGGAGACATCTTCAAGGGTGTCTGTAGCTCAATGGAAGGTCCAACACACCCACTGGCTCGCTACTGTCTGCTGCTAAATTCCGTGTCTGTGCGCTCCGACGCCACGGCGTGATGTCATGTTTTGAAAACGTCAGTGCAATTGGCTGCTGTCCGTTGCCATCGGTCATCGTTGCCATTGGTCATCGTTGCCATCACCCAGTAGTACACATCATCTTTAACACCAGCATCCATATACCGTTACATTTCACGCCCTCCTCCTTTTGACTGAAATTATTAGGATGTTTAGCGATTTCGATTGCCTCCCTGTAGAGCCTCTCGTACTATCCGCTTGTGGCCGCTAGTACTTGCGTCTCCTCGAAACGAATATGGTGATTCCGTGGCTGGAAAGCATGCTCCACAACAGCTGATCATTCCATTTCTCCTCTTCTAAAATTGCCCTTGTGCTCTTCCAACCATTTTGAAACGCTGGCAAACCATTGGAAAAAGCTGGAGTGTATAGGATCCCATGCAGCTGTGGAGATGTTTATGTGGGTACCACTAAAAGAACTGTTTCAAAACGCTTGGAAGAGCACAAGGGCAATTTTAGAAGAGGAGAAACGGAATGATCCATTGAGCTGAAGAACCCCTTTAAGATGTCTCCCACAGACAGGGACAAAATGTTGGGAATTGACACAGAATTCATCTACCGACCACGGCATAACAGCCTGGATAATTATAATGGACAACTAATAGCATCATACCTGTACACCCATGCACACTGAGCAGTACTGTTTGTTTAGTGTCAGATGTACACTTTAGACATTGTTGTATGATGCATTTGTGATTTGCTGTTGACCACTATTAAATTATGATGTTTACAGTGCCATCTATTGCTACATTTTATAAGTATTTATTTTCTTCTTCGATGATATTCCATTGCAATTTGCTGACATTCTGACTAGTGGTGTTATTTCTACAGTGGCATGAAAGTTTAACTTTAACTAGAATAACCCTCTGTATATGAAACAATTATTTACGTAAAAACTACATGCACTGCATTGCTAAACAGAGAATATCAGGAACATAATACAAGAATAAAAAATGACTTAATTTTAGCCTACTTCCTTCTATATGATAAAGAACCTGTAAATTATGGATGCATACTGTACAACAGTTTACCACAGTATATAAAGATAACGGAAACTTTCTCTCTTATTAAAAGAAAATGAAAAAGCCATTTAATCAATATTTGCCCTTACAGTGTAAAGGAATACCTTGAAATAAAAAAATTAAATAGTGTGTCAGTATACATTGCAAAGGGAAACTGCAACAAATGTAAAACAAAATCACTTCAAGTATATCTGATGTACAAAATAATATTTTGTGTCATAACACCGCTGCTGCTTTTTTCTCTCCTTTTTGTCTTTTTTTTCTTGGTAGTGCAGAGTGAAGAAAGATATACAGACAGATGAACTATATTATCATTGGTGCCCTCTATAATGTACTTTTGATGAAATTTTTTGTGAAAATTCTATAAAATATATGTATATTTACTATCTTTTTGTAACGAGCAAATATATGTTAGTGAAAAAATACAGTGTTATATATCAATTTGTGTACGACTGCATTTATAGTCCGACTCTATGTATATGTGAGCTTTATGTAAACATGGGGTGTCCAATATCATTGTGAGAAATGATCCACAGATAGATAAACAACATAAAATACACGAAATAACTTCAACCAAGTGAGTGAACAACATGCTTAGGTTGTTATGAGTTTTTCAAAATGTGTCATTTCCTTCTTTGAACTTCTTAGTGACTGTTATAAGGTTGTGTGATGGATTTCGCATGTCGGCCTGAGTCTTGTGAAAGTTGTTTGAATAGTGAAAAGTGGAGAAAGATCTAATGTTTGTGATACATTGTTTGCTCTCAGTTTCACAATCAGGAAGTCTCAATAACAGATGTGTGATCAACAGTGACATTTGCATTCAATAGGCTGGGAGCAGTGCCTCCTCTCAGTCAAAGCAACAGAAATCTGTTATGTCCGCACTATAACACAACAAATATTCTGTTATAACCAATTTTATTTGACCTCCTGTCACTCAAAACAAAACTTAAGTTCGACTACACAACACTTCGCTGGCAGTAGCGCCAAGGAGAAATCAGAGTCAGTAGTAGAGAATGCAAGTCCAAACCACTGCCAACCAGTCGATACCGACACGTTGCTAGTTTCCAGCCAAGGAGGCCACAGTACTGTTCGGTCGTCATGAATCCAGCAGCGGGGTAGTAACACAGTCATCGGCGAAGATCGAACTGGTTAAACGGGCTCGGGGAGCTCGCTTAAATCCGCATGTCCAGCCAATCAGAGTGTTGGTAGATGGCGCCCTTATATGGTTGCTCACTCTGGTGGCAAGGGCAGCGCCGCCAGGGTAATCCGTATCAATAGTGGTGTGTACGCTGCCGCTAATCCCATGCTGACGCGTTCACTTGCGCCAGTTGTTGACATAGTGTACAGCACCAGTAGTACTCGCTGTGTGCCACGCGTGTTGTAGCACGCCGCGCCGAGTTGACGGCTGCTGTGTGGCGGCCAATACAACACTCCTCCCCTCTTGAGAAGCTGTAAAACAGCAAGAATGTATGAATGACACATCCATTGGTTCCTCATCAGAGCTATGTGGGCGGGTTGTGGAATAGGGTCAGAAATGACCTCTTTTGTGTCAAGGGACTCGTTCGTTCGTTCCTTCCTTCCTTACTTCCCAACAAACAGAAGGTGAGTGTAATGGCATTTCCTCATCAGAGGATGAAACTTATGTGGAGGATCTTCCTGCTGTACGCGGGCAGGTCCGGCGAGGGGCGGTGTAGGAGCCGGGTCAACTGCAGGGGGATGTGGTGGATGGCCGGCCTCGGCTTCCCCCGTCGCCATGAGGCTGTGCTGGAAGCGTTCAAGACCACCCAAGCGCTGCCAAAACGAGCCCGTCAATGGTGTTGGGTGTTTGCCACGGAGACGTGCGGAGTGGCAGAGAGGCAGGGGGCTGCACAATGGATGTCTGCGACAGCAATGCACTTTCTGAGGTTGCCTGAAGGCCGCCCACTGGAACTAAGAGATCAGATACAGGTGGAGGCGGGCAAGGTGGCTGGGACACAGCTGTGTGGAGTTCCCACTGTTTGATGTCCGCAGTCTGTGAGTGCATGGACCGGAGGTGGAGTTGATTAGAGTATTGCATCACCTCCCGGTCCTGGAGCTGAACCTGGAAGACTTTCCTTCCACGTTGTTGTAAGACGTGGCCTGGCACCCAGTTAGGTCGGTTGCCGAACCCCCAGGCCCAGACAGGTGTGCCGGGGCGGAAGCGTGTCATCTGCGGTGGTGGCACAGGCTTCAGGGCAGGCAGCAGGAGATTCAGCAGTGTCCGAGGCTGCCGGCCGTGGAGCATATCCACTGGGCTCTTGTCACCCACGGGTGTGGATCTATAATAACTAAGAAACAGCGTTAGTGCATTAGCGGTATTATGCTCCGTCACATACTTCTTCATCTGTTGCTTAAAGGTTCGCACCATGTGTTCCGCCTCCCCGTTAGATTGAGGGGGGGAAGGGTGGTATCGGGACATGGCGGATGCCATGATTGAGGCAGAAGTCAGAGAACTCATGGCTGCGGAATTGTGGGCCATTGTCTGCCACAAGTATTTCCGGCAGGCCTTCAATGGCGAAATTCTTATCCATCGCCTCGAGAGTGACAGAGGTGGATGTGGAGCTGCATCGGACCACAAACGGAAACTTGGAGTAATCATCGACGAGTACCAAAAACATTTCATTGGAAAAAGGTCCCACAAAAACGGCGTGCACGCATTCCAAGGCTGGGAGCAGGGTGGCGAAGAGGTGATCGTCTGCTGTGGCGCCACCTGCTGGTCTTGGCAGGCGGGGCAGGTGCATACCAAATCTTCGATGGCGGTGGTTAGTCCCGGCCAGTAGACAAAACGACGAGCAAGGAGTTTGGTTCTTGTTATGCCCCAGTGGCCAACATGAATTAACTTCAACACCTGCAGGCAGAGGGATTTGGGAACCACAACCCACGGATGACTATCGTCCGATGCCAGCAAAACCACTCCATCATTTAGGAGCAGCTGATGTTTCACAGAGAAAAATTGGCAGAAAGCAGGAGAAGAGAGTGGAGGTGACCACTCTGGCAACCTCTGATGATCAAGCTGCGGACTAGTTGAAGGTCCTCATCGGTGCCTGTGGCCGTTGCAACCATCCACCACAGCCTGTGCCTCCTCATCAATCTGAAAGCAAAGTAGTTCTTCAGAGTCGAAATCCTGATCTGGGCCACAAGAAAGTCACGACAGGGCATTCAGCGTTGGGATGTTCTGAGGTTTTGTAGTAGTGGATTGAATAATTGTAGTGAGCTAGAAACAGTGCCCACCGTTGCAGGCGATGCGCAGTCCTGTCCAGAACTCTAGACGCCAGATTGAAAAGGGCTATTAAGGGTTTGTGGTCGGTAATTAGGTGGAACTTGATTCCGTACAAGAAAGCGTGAAACTTCTTGAGGATGAAAATAATCGCCAATGCCTCTTATTCAATTTGTGAATATCCGCGTTGGGCGTCTGTGAGAGTTTTCAAAGCATAGGTGACAGGACGCTCGGAACCATCAGGATATTTGTGAGCCGAGACAGCAACAGATGCATCAGACTTTGGCATTGGTGCTAACACTACCTGTCTGCCTGGCTCAAACCGTGCCAGACAAGGAGCCGTGAGAAGGTGACTTTTTAGGGACTGGAAGGCCTGCTCACAAGTGGGTGACCAGATAAATGGGACATTCTTTTTGCATAGATGAGAGAGAGGTGCAGTTTTGGTTGCTGCATCCGGTATAAACTTCCTATAGTACCCAATTTTCCCTAAAAATGAGCGGAGTTGAGTGAGCGTTGACGGTCTTGGAAGCTGAAGGATAACCTTGATGTGTTTGTCCAAAGGTTGGATGCCGCCCTGGGAGATACGGTGTCCGAGATATTCAAGTTCCCACCGGAAAAAACAGCGTTTCTCTTTACAGCAGCAAAGACCAGCATCGTATACTACTTGAAACAGGTGGCAGAGGTTGCATAGGTGGTCTGCCGGTGTGCGTCCCATCACAATGATATTGTCCAGATAGTTGACACAGCCATCAATGTCAGTGATCAGTTGTTCAAGGAACCGCTGGTAAATAGCTGGGGTGCTGGTGATACCATACATGAGGCGTTTAAGTCAATACAACCCATGAGCCATGTTAATGACCGTAAAATCCTGTGATGCTGAATCCAAAGGCAATTGTAGATATGCTTCTGTCAAGACAATTTTGGAAAAATATTTACCACCTTGGAGTTTGGTTAGCAATTCTTCTGGGCAAGGCAGTGGATGCGTGTCGATCTCTGCCTGAGCATTTATGGTCACTTCGAAATCACCACACAATCTGATTTTCCCAGAAGGCTTTTTGACGACGACTATGGGCGTTGCTCAGGAACTGTATGAAATTGGTTCCAAAACGCCCATGGAAGTGAGACGGTCAAGTTCTTCCTGCATTGCAGTGCGTATTGCCAAAGGCCCTGGGCAAGTGCGAAAAAATCGGGGCCCTGCATTAGTTTTCAAAGTGATGTGAGCTTCAAAGTTCTTTGCTGTTCCCAATTCTGGCTTGAATAATTCCTGAAATTCTGTGCATAGGTCGTCCAATCCTGTGTAAGGTGCTTCATCAGAGATCAAGTTAACCGAGTCTTAGGACTGGATGCATTCAGAGCTTTTGGATTCTCCATCAAACAGGTTGGCAGTGGAATCGCTGTGTACAATGAGAAAATTAGGGTGCGCATCACACCAAGATAAGTAGTTTGCAAGTCGACTTGGCCTCGAAGTGGAATGTTCATCTTATTATAAGCTACCAGCCGCCTGGTGGGTTCCTGGAGAGGTGGGGAGCCGAGGTGTGCATACGTTTTTGAATTCAACAGACTAACAGCAGTCCCCGTATCCACTTGTAATTTTATCGGATGATTACTAAAGCTGACGTCTATGTACAGTTTGAATTCCAAGACCCAGCAAACAATGGAAGCTACCACGTTCACGTCCATCGGTTTTGCCGCTTATTTGCTGCCCAACAGACGGTGGCGAGATGGCCATTTAGTGAACAGTTTGTACAGGAGGCCCACCTGTCAGGTCAGTCTTCTCCGTCATGTCGTTTGAAACAGTCAGGGCAGGAAGGCAGTTTCCGGGGCGGCCACTTATAGAAAGTTTTTTGTACCGTGCGACGAGATCGTGGAGGAGGTCGGCCTTTCTGAACAGCATCAACACCTATTGTGTCTTCCATGTGGAAATGGCATTAAAGTGCCTCGGTCTCGCGGCCGCAAACGGGAGTATGTACTGCGGCAATATCAGCCCAAGTTTCTAACCGTTTTCCTGCGGCATTGGACACTTCAAACGTTTGGGCTTTGGGCTAATTCTACGACCTTATCAAGTGTCGGGTTTTCCAGTTGTAAAGCATTGTTTCGGAATTCCTTATCAGGGGCACCACGTATAATCATGTCTCGGATCATTTCCTCGGCATAGGACTCCTTGTTCTGGGGGGGCAACGAAATGACATTTCAGACTGAGGCCCTGTAGTTCCTCTGCCCACTCCCTATAAGACTGATTGGGCTGTTTCTTGCATTGGTAAAACTGAACGCAGGACGTAATGACGTGTGACTTGCTAACGCAGTTTTATCAACATCATTCTCATGTTCTTGAAGGAGAGTTCCGAAGGAGATGTGAGCGGAGCTAACTTGCACAAGAGCCGGTATACTGTAGGTTTGGACCAAGACAGGAAAAGAGATTTCATTAACTTGGCATCACATACCTGAAACGCTTGGAAATGTATCGCGGAGTCTGATTTCGTAGGAGTCCCATTCTTCCAGTGACTCGTCGAAAGATCCCACATTGCGCAGGAATATTCCAGCATAGGAAGGACAAATGTAATGTCGGCTGTCTCCTTAGTGGGTTTGTCGCATCTTAAAAGTGTTCTGGCAACAATGCGCAGTCTTTGTTTCTCCTTCCCCACAATATTATCTATGTGGTCTTTCCAATTTAAGTTACTCGTAATTGTAATTCCTAGGTATTTAGCTGAATTGACAGCCCTTTGATAAATTTTGGGTATACAATAAATCGCACAAATCTGATTTCATTTAGTACCCATGTGGATGACCTTGCACTTTTCTTTGTTTAGTGCCAATTGCACCTTTTGCACCATACAGAAATTCTCTCTAGATCATTTTGTATTTGGACTGGAAAACTTGCCTTTCTTAAGATATTTGAGTTGTTCCGCAACACCTAAGATATCTACTTTTATGTTACTCATGCTAACAGCTGTTCTGGTTTCGAATTCTGGAATATTTACTGTGTCTTCTTTCGTGAAGGAATTATGGAAAACTGTATTTAGTAACTGAGCTTTAGTGGCACCATCATCGGTAACATTTCCACCACTATTGCGCAGTTACAGCATTGACTGGTTTTTGCCACTGGTGTACTTTGCATACAACCAGAATCTCTTTGGGTTTTCTACCATATTCTGAGACAATGTTTCATTGTGGAAACTATTTAAGGCATCTCGCATAGATGTCCACACTAAATTTCAAGCTTACCAGAAAATTTGTCAGTCTTGGGGATTTTGCGTACTTCTGAATGTGGCATGCTTTTTCCGTTGCTTCTGCAACAGTTCTGATGGGACTGATCCACCATGGTACACAAAACACATCTCTTATTAACTTATGCAGTATGAATCTATCTACTGCTGTCAATACTGTATGTTTGAATTTGAGACATATCTGGTCTACACTTACTAAGAGAGCGTCTCCATTCCTTCCAAGCTAATTATGTAAGGCATTAAGCAAATTTTTATCTGCTGTTATAAATATATATATATATATATATATATTGTGTTTATTTGTAGTTGTTTTGGTTGATATGATTTTGAGCCTCACTGCATTGACCTTGTGTTCACTAATCCCGGTATCTTTCATGATGCGCTCTGTTTATATCAGGATTATTTGTGGCTAAAAGGTCAAGTGTGTTTTCGCAACCATTTACAATTTGTGTGGGCTCATGAACTAATTGCTCAAAGTAATTCTCAGAGAAAGCATTAAGTACAATTTTGGAAGATGTTTTCTTTCTACCACTGGCTTTGAAGATGTATTTTTGCCAACAAATTTGTAATGAGATTCAAGGTTTCTTTGAATCATTCAGCTATTATATCATTTGAGTTGGGGGGGGGGGGGGGGTTACGGTAGAAGGAGCCAGTTATTTTTTTGTATGGCTGTTGAGTATAGCCTCTACCCATAGTAATTCACAGGTCTTGGTCTTCTATCCTGTTCCAGCCTCATCACTACTTCCTCAGCCTTCATATCTGATTTGTCTTGCGCGTTTGCACCCCTAGGAAGGTTGGCTTCACCATGCTGACAAGACCCTCCTCCCCCATGAGAGATAAGATTAGGGAATGAAAATGAGAGACAACCTTTGGCCTTGCAACCTATTACCATCAGGGTCAAAAAGAACAAGAGTTCACCAACAGAGACTAAGAGAAAAGGAAACAGAATAAATCGGACACAAGTAAGTAGACGTAATGTCAGACTTTGCGTGTTTGAGGTGGCAGATGGTGAAGTGGTTCCATAATTTACCCCAAAATTCTCTAAGCACTACAACATGTCTCATAGCAAACAGCTCACTAGCAATGTTTTAAAGATAAGTGTGAGAGAGAGCCTATCTACTGAGCAACACATGTCTGTGGGTGCAGGATTGACATTTATCATGGGAAGACAGGAGCTGCGTCAGACAAGTGGTACCATCAAGTGTTTGCTGTTAGGACAAGGAGTGTCTGTGTAATATTCCATGGTTTTTGGTACTGTGATAATTGTTGAAGAGAGAAATGAAAGAAGATGTCCATAGACTTTTACTTACTTCATGTATGGCACTTGCCAGAGGCGAGTCATGTCAATAACTTGTGGTGGTTATTGAACCAACCATGATATAAATGTATATTAATAGAGTCCAATGTTTGATGACTCAGTTGGCTTAACAGAGTTTACCATTTTTTGTATAAACATTTAAAGTGGTTTCCTGTTAAAGTGAAAATATACCATGATTGAACTGAAATAATTGGGAACTCATAGAATACTTTCAAAGTAAAGTCTTTTAAATTCCTATAACCGGTGATAGTCTTCAGAGAAGCAGCTTTTGAGAGATCGACGTAGCTGATTATCCAGAGAAGAGGATCGGCTGCCCCATCATGTAAGTCAACTGATGAGAGGGAGGTGTGAATTGTGAGTGCAATCCAGTTTTGCACCGCTTCTCATCTCATCAAAATGTCAGAATGTGGTTGTCTTAGTATTTGACTATCTATAAAAACAATTTGACTTGATACAAATATTGTCAAATTTAATAAGTAACCCTTATAGTCTAATCCAAAACACAACAATCCATCTAATAACTGCTAATCAGCACATGGAAATATGAAACCAATCAGCAGTGGTGCTACGATTTACATGTTTATGCTGAGCCAACTCATTGACACAATACCGTGGTGAGTTACATTAGAAGTACATTATTTGGTCATAGTGCAATTAAACAGTGGCTACATATACCAAACCAGAACAATACAAAATAGAATAACTGCACAATACCGTATGTAGGAGCATAATGGAATATCAGCACATAAAGTGCTGTTACATTCACTGAACAAAAGAGATAAAGTAATCACTGAAACAATAATTTTTGCAACATAGTAACACATTTCCTAGATGGTACATTCTATTAGTCTGTTTAGACATTGAAAGTTGTTATTTTTAGCTAAGGTGTAATGTGCATGTAGCTTTGGTCATGTAAAAACACACAACTACTTGAGTTTATCAGGATGTCAGACCTAATCGTAATACAAAAATTATATATGCCTCATAACCAAATTTAAATTGTTCCACTGGAATGTTCAATCATCTAAAATACTGACTTTGTACTTTTTCTGTTAGATCTCCAAAATATCTCTTCTATAGTACTATTTTTGTACAGAAATAAAATTTAAAACATAATGAAACTCCTATTTGTACAAAGTCATAGACAAATTCCTAACTGTAGCTACACTATCTTTGACAACAATCTGTATCTGCGATTCACAAAGTCTGAGCATCTTATTTGGAGCTTGTGGACATGTGTATTAGCATTTTGTATGAGACATTATCTGTTGTAGGCTGCATTAAAATTGTATTAACAATATACACTATGTCACATGGAATGTGACACACAAATCCAGCTACCAAACCTCATGTAAGGTGTAATGACACATTCCTTTGCAGAGACATACAATATCTTAAAAGCTGCGCCAAAGAAATTGAGAGGCATGTATATTATAATCTTTGTAAAGTTCACATTGGATTCTCTTTTGTTTGATACTCCAAGGAGCTAAGGGACACTTTTGATTGTTGCCTTGTGGAGGATGGACGTGATTTTTGGACTGTGCGGAAAGGCAGCCATATGGTTGGTAATTATGGTTTGTGCGACGAGCACAGCAAGTCTTATTGTGTTGTGAATAAAAAAATAGTGAAAAGTATCGAAGTGTTACGAAAATTATTTATAGCGACGTAGCATAGTATTCCTTGGTTTCCACCGTCTTCGTGAAGTGAACCGATGCCGACTCATGATGGTACACACGGTCAGCAAAGAGAAGAACATCGATGGCGACTAATGAATTAATATTGTGGCAGAAGGACTAATTCTACGTCTAAGGTGAGAACTCTGATTAAATCAACAATGACGTGGAATTTAAAATGTAAAATGTTTTTTATTTATTTCGCCACAAAGGCCACACATGAATAACAGAATCTTCTTACTGAATACAAAGGAAAGACCAGTAAAATGTACTAGATATGGATCTTTTGTGAAGATTCTGTTCTTTCACTGCAGGCCCACACTGTACATGTGAACACCACAACTAATCTACTAGTAGCATCAACATACAGAATGAAATTCTAGTCAACTCCTCTAACTCCTACCAGAGATACACTAAAAGACACTGCGCAAGCCTTCCGACACTGCATGTGTTCTGATACTACATGCTAGTGTACATTACAAGGTTTACTGGCATGTCGATTACTGTTACTTAAATAGTACATTCTAAAATACACTATATCTAACTTTTATCTCACCGTCAAAATGTACAAACCCAATTACAGAAAAGTGAACAATATTTATATATAATGAGATGACTTGATTCCCATTGCTTGTGCAAGTTGTAAAGCATGTAATATTTTAACATACACAATTGACATTCAGATTACTAGGGTGATGGCACAGAGACATTTTAGCAGCTACCACAACCACTTAACAACAACCTGTTACTTACCTATGAAGTACAATTACAAGGGTAACATCTTACTGAAAGTACAATAATATACATCCCAAAAAGTTACAGAGTATGTATTAGGTACATCTGGATAAGATAATTTCAGGCACAAGTGACGAGTAACAACAACTTAAAAATATTTTCAAATTATGGTACACACAATATAAACATGAATTGTATAATAAATTATGCACAAAAAACATTCCCTACATCAGTTGTCTACAATATCTTTAATGAATCAAACTCCAATGTCAGATGTTTAATACATAAACAGTCACAAATTTGAAGCTGTTTTATACACTGGACATAATTTTAAACCTTTTCTAAATGGTTAAAGTTTGTGGGAAGCCACAGAGTGGTCTCATTACAAAACATGGGAGAAAACAGTCTGGTGAAGCTAGGCTGCCTCATGACAAATACACTGTTTATGTCTGTAATACTTGTATAAATTATATCAGAGATTAACACAGTAAGACCTCCAAATGAGTAAACCTTATGACACCAATTTAAATTCACTTCATATTTATATGAAATATTGAAAACAAAAGGAAGCAATTACATATAGGCTACATGCAACAAGTACTGAGTGTGATGAACCAAGTTAGACATTTAAGGTTACAGATGAAATAGTGTTTGGGGGAAAATAATGAATAGCATTTGTGGACAAAAATACCATCTGTCCTCCTGGGACCTTTTTTTCCATGCTTATTTGCCTGCTTCTGTTTATAATTTTGAGAGCAAATTTACAATGTTTGTTTTTTTACAGATATTGTTGACTGTGCTTATGACACCAGCATAGTAATAGAATAACATTTTACGGAAAGTCTTTAACTTGTTGACTTAACTCCCTTCTTGCCAGTTTAGAAAAAGTCACAAAAATCCAGAGGAATACTCAGTGTCCCTCAACAACCAGGAGTCAGGAGAGCCAACAGCACCAACACTCTGGACACTTACTCAAGACTTCAAACTACACTGAGAACATAACATGCATCAAATGGAGAAGAGACTGTTCACAGTCCTTTTCATTCCTGGTGCAAAAGCTAATAAGCTCAGTGTTAAAAAAACTATTAAAATTCTATTTGCAAAACTAAATTATGTGTAGCCATCTGTTATAACAAACAGCAATTATTGCAAACATTTTAATATGGAAGACACAGATAAAAATGGTAATGCCAACATTACTGAGGAGGGATAATGTTGTTGTTGTTGTTGTTGTTGTTGTTGTTGTCTTCAGTCATGAGACTGGTTTGATGCAGCTCTCAATGCTACTCTATCCTGTGCATGCTTCTTCATCTCCCAGTACCTACTGCAGCCTACATCCTTCTGAATCTGCTTAGTGTATTGATCTCTTGGTCTCCCTCTACGATTTTTACCCTCCACGCTGCCCTCCAATACTAAATTGGTGATCCCTTGATGTCTCAGAACATGTCCTACCAACCGATCCCTTCTTCTAGTCAAGTTGTGCCACAAGCACCTCTTCTCCCCCATTCTATTCAATACCTCCTCATTAGCTATGTGATCAACCCATCTAATCTTCAGCATTCTTTTGTAGCACCACATTTCAAAAGCTTCTATTCTCTTCTTGTCTAAGCTATTTATCATCCACGTCTCACTTCTATACATGGCTACACTCCATACAAATACTTTCAGAAATGACTTCCTGACACTTAAATCAATACTGGATGTTAACAAATTTCTCTTCTTCAGAAACGCTTTCCTTGCCATTGCCAGTCTACATTTTATATCCTCTCTACTTCGACCATCATCAGTTATTTTGCTCCCCAAATAGCAAAACTCCTTTACTACTTTAAGTGCCTCATTTCCTAATCTAATTCCCTCAGCATCACCCGACTTAATTCGACTACATTCCATTATCCTCGTTTTGCTTTTGTTGATGTTCATCTTATACCCTCCTTTCAAGACACTGTCCATTCCGTTCAATTGCTCTTCCAAGTCCTTTGCTGTCTCTGACAGAATTACAATGTCATCGGCAAACCTCAAAGTTTTTATTTCTTCTCCATGGATTTTAATATCTACTCCGAATTTTTCTTTTGTTTCCTTTACTGCTTGCTCAATATACAGATTGAATAACATAGGGGAGAGGCTACAACCCTGTCTCACTCCCTTCCCAACCACTGCTTCCCTTTCATGTCCCTCGACTCTTATAACTGCCATCTGGTTTCTGTACAAATTGTAAATAGCCTTTCGCTCCCTGTATTTTACCCCTGCCACCTTTAGAATTGAAAGAGAGTATTCCAGTCAACATTGTCAAAAGCTTTCTCTAAGTCTACAAATGCTAGAAACGTAGGTTTGCCTTTCCTTAATCTTTCTTCTAAGATAAGTCGTAAGGTCAGTATTGCCTCACGTGTTCCAGTGTTTCTACGGAATCCAAACTGATCTTCCCCAAGGTTGGCTTCTACTAGTTTTTCCATTCGTCTGTAAAGAATTCGTGTTAGTATTTTGCAGCTGTGACTTATTAAGCTGATAGTTCAGTAATTTTCACATCTGTCAACACCTGCTTTCTTTGGGATTGGAATTATTATATTCTTCATGAAATCTGAGGGTATTTCGCCTGTTTCATACATCTTGCTCACCGGATGGTAGAGTTTTGTCAGGACTGGCTCTCCCACGGCCGTCAGTAGTTCCAATGGAATATTGTCTACTCCGGGGGCCTTGTTTTGACTCAGGTCTTTCAGTGCTCTGTCAAACTCTTCACGCAGTATCGTATCTCCCATTTCATCTTCATCTACATCCTCTTCCATTTCCATAATATTGTCCTCAAGTACATCGCCCTTGTATAGACCCTCTATATACTCCTTCCACCTTTCTGCTTTCCCTTCTTTGCTTAGAACTGGGTTTCCATCTGAGCTCTTGATATTCATACAAGTCGTTCTCTTATCTCCAAAGGTCTCTAATTTTCCTGTAGGCGGTATCTATCTTACCCCTAGTGAGATAGGCCTCTACATCCTTACATTTGTCCTCTAGCCATCCCTGCTTAGCCATTTTGCACTTCCTGTCGATCTCATTTTTGAGACGTTTGTATTCCTTTTTGCCTGTTTCACTTACTGCATTTTTATATTTTCTCCTTTCATCAATTAAATTCAATATTTCTTCTGTTACCCAAGGATTTCTACTAGCCCTCGTCTTTTTACCTACTTGATCTTCTGCTGCCTTCACTACTTCATCCCTCAAAGCTACCCATTCTTCTTCTACTGTATTTATTTCCCCCATTCCTGTCAATTGCTCCCTTATGCTCTCCCTGAATCTCTGTACAACCTCTGGTTCTTTTAGTTTATCCAGGTCCCATCTCCTTAAATTCCCACCTTTTTGCAGTTTCTTCAGTTTTAATCTACAGGTCATAACCAATAGATTGTGGTCAGAGTCCACATCTGCCCCTGGAAATGTCTCACAATTTAAAACCTGGTTCCTAAATCTCTGTCTTACCATTATATAACCTATCTGATACCTTTTAGTATCTCCAGGGCTCTTCCATGTATACAACCTTCTTTCATGATTCTTAAACCAAGTGTTAGTTATGATTATGTTGTGCTCTGTGCAAAATTCTACCAGGCGGCTTCCTCTTTCATTTCTGTCCCCCAATCCATATTCACCTACTATGTTTCCTTCTCTCCCTTTTCCTACACTCTAATTCCAGTCACCCATGACTATTAAATTTTCGTCTCCCTTCACAATCTGAATAATTTCTTTTATTTCATCATACATTTCTTAAATTTCTTCGTCATCTGCAGAGCTAGTTGGCATATAAACTTGTACTACTGTAGTAGGTGTGGGCTTCGTGTCTATCTTGGCCACAATAATGCGTTCACTATGCTGTTTGTAGTAGCTTACCCGCATTCCTATTTTCCTATTCATTATTAAACCTACTCCTGCATTACTCCTATTTGATTTTGTGTTTATAACCTCTGTCTTACCATTATATAATCTATCTGAAACCTTTTAGTATCTCCAGGATTCTTCCATGTATACAACCTTCTTTCATGATTCTTAAACCAAGTATTAGCTATGATTCAGTTATGCTCTGCGCAAAATTCTATCAGGCGTCTTCCTCTTTCATTTCTTAGCCCCAATCGATATTCACCTACTATGTTTCCTTCTCACCCTTTTCCTACTCACGAATTCCAGTCACCCATGACTATTAAATTTTAATCTACCTTCACTGCCTGAATAATTTCTTTTATCTCATCATACATTTTATCAGTTTCTTCATCATCTGTAGAGGTATTTGGCATATAAACTTGTACTACTTTAGTAGGCGTGGGCTTCGTATCTATCTTGGCCACAATAATGCGTTCACTATACTGTTTGTAGTAGCTTACCCATACACCTATTTTTTTTATTCATTATTAAACCTACTCCTGCATTACCCCTATTTGATTTTGTATTTATAACCCTGTATTCACCTGACCAGAAGTATTTTTCCTCCTGCCATGAAACTTCACTAATTCCCACTAGATCTAACTTTAACCTATCATTTCCCTTTTTAAATCTTCTAACCTACCTGCCCGATTAAGGGATCTGACATTCCATGCTCCGATCTGTAGAACGCCAGTTTTCTTTCTCCTGATAACAACGTCCTCTTGAGTAGTCCCCGCCCGGAGATCCGAATAGGGGACTATTTTACCTCCTGAATATTTTACCCAAGAGGATGCCATCATCATTTAATCATACAGTAAAGCTGCATGCCCTTGGGAAAAATTACGGCTGTAGTTTCCCTTTGCTTTCACCCGTTCGCAGTACCAGAACACCAAGACGATTTTGGTTAGTGTTACAAGGCCAGATCAGTCAATCATCCAGACTGTTGCCCCTGCAACTACTGAAAAGGCTGCTGCCCCTCTTCAGGAACCACACATTTGTCTGGCCTCTCAACAGATATCCCTCTGTTGTGGTTGGACCTATGGTACAGCTATCTGTATCGTTGAGGCACGCAAGCCTCCCCACCAACAGCAAGGTCCATGGTTCATGGGTTGGGGATAATATGGCTCAGTTAATGTAGGAAAAGATTTTAGACTTGAGGATATCACAATTAATGCAACAGACAACAATGGTCTTGGCAGTTTACAATCAACAACACATAGTTTGGCACCGCAGCTAGTCATCAAACAGGGTTGGTTATTTTCAGCAATTATTTACTGTTGCAGATATTGCAAAACAAACTGAAAAATCTTGTCAAAATATGCAAAATCTTGTCAAGAAAAAGAAAAATCTTATCAAGAAAGTGTAAAAATTAATCAATAAATAGAAACTTCTGGAAGAAAATGAAGGCCAACTACAGTAAGTTATTGGAATACATAGGCAATTTGCAAATGAATCTTACTAATACATTTAATCAAAATATTATCACGAACTCCAAAATAAGTACCAAACCAGACATGAGGAATTCTAAACTAAAATTCATGAATTTAACACACAGTTTAATGTACAATGCCAACAAACAAAAATGTTAGGTAGAGAGGTTCATGATAAAATACGGGTGCAAAATGATGAAAGATTGAAAATCAAGAATAACTGCAATCTTAACAAAGAATCACTTTTTAAATTAATTGGTGGTGTACATATGCACTGCAAATGGTTGGACACTCAAGCAGATGTACATAATGGAATGTGTGCATGGAATTTTCAAAATCAAAACCCAAAAAAGTTTCCATGCCATGCCCTTGACACATTGAGACTCGAACTTGGGACCTTTGCCTTTCTTATCTGCCAGGAAGTTTAATGTTACTACACACTCCACTGAAGAGTGAAAATTTCATTCTGAAAACATCCCCCAGGCTAAGCCATGTCTTCACAGTATCCTTTCCTCCAGGAGTGCTAGTTCTGCAAGGTCTGCAGTAGAGCTTCTGTGAAGTTTGGAAGGTAGGAGACAAGGTACTGGCAGAATTGAAGCTGTGAGGACAGGTCATGATTATTGCTTTGGTAGCTCAGTCAGTAGAGCACTTGCCTGAGAAAGGCAAAGGTTCTGAGCTTGAGTCTTGGTCTGGCAAACAGTTTTAATATGCCAGGAACTTTAAACTGAAGTATTTATATTAAAACTGATTTACAAATGAATATGATGTCGTTTTACTCACATTAATAAATGTTTCACTTGTAACACACACACACACACACACACACACACACACACACACACACACACACACACACACACACACACACACACACACACAAAGAGTTGCTATTCATGGGTAGTTAACTCCCACAACATATAATATCAATAACGCCAGATATAATTTGCAAACAGTCTTGAATATATAGTATACACATTTGTGCTTATGCTCTGCTCTGTTACATACAGATACAGTGCCGGTGGAGCAGTACTTAACTGCTCACCCCCGACTGTCTTTCCATTAACAGTTCTGGATGACTTGTACAGTTATTCTACAGCATACACTTCAACATTTGCATATAGGATTTCACCTCTGTGACACACAGTTCGTGCTCTCCCGAATACTCTTCCCATCGACCTCGTCTGGTGTCGATCCCGACTGTTTGTACCTCTCCATTAGATGCCAAACTATAACTCCTTGATTTGTGTAAAAATAACAAGAAAATGATGCATTAATCAATAACAGAAAACTAGAATATCGTAAAGGAAAACAGACCAGGATTTTGGGACTAATTATTTCATGTGCCAAATCATTTTTATCTGTGTTGATATCATAACTTTAGTTTCTTCAAAACTGCTCCGGTTTCTCATTTTTAAAATAAATTGTAAATTGTGACAAAGTTTAAACTTTGAATAAATCTGTCCAAATGCAAAATATTTGAAAGTAAGAATATCACCCTGTTCAGAAAATTTCATGCTGCAACTTCATCAACAGAGATTTTAAAAACAAGACAGTCTAAAATTGGTTGTCTTGAAATCATATCTTAATTAAAAACTTTTGAACCACAAAAATTTATGAGAAATACTTTTTCTGAAACTAAAACAGCACAGGTCTATCAAACTGACAAGGATGTCGATTCTTAGGCTTCAGTTTCGACCATTGTATTTTTGGTTACTCCTGCATAAGAGGAGACAGCTAAAAGCAGGAACAGAGGTCCAGAAATAAAAATTAAATGGCCATCTCCATATTGCTACAAAGGATAAAAAGTTAAACACGGTCGACAGCCCACACGTCGTTCACTAAAATGGTCGATAACCCTGGCAGCAAACCCAAGCAGGAACATTAACACTTAAAGAATGGGCATTCCATCAGGAAATTGCAGACAGTTAAAACTTGGGCATAATGTGCACAAAGTGGTGGGGGAGCACCACATAACAAATGGAGATGGCTAAAAAGGCAGTGCCAAATACGCAACCTACTTAAAATGACATCGTCCCGATAGGAGGACCGACAGGATGAGGCTTAATAATCTGGGGCTTATTCCAATGAAGGGAGGTCCAGTGGTGATGCCAAAGTGACACCACCTCCCGACAGACAGCAACACACAGATCATCAGAGGGAATATAGGAACAAGTGGGCTGAGGTACGAGGACTGCAGCCTCGGCAGCAGATACATTTCCTGCCACCAGTGTACACAACGGTATTATCACGAAGTCTCGTGTGGAGGTTGTGAAACTGAAGGTGATAGATTAAGGCTGGAGTAGTGTCCTTAGGAAACAAATGGAGGTCACGGTGAACGTGGACCACCACATGAGCCACGGTGGTGAAGGGTTTACACAGACTGGGGAAGTTGCATGTTGCTTGAAGTTAAACTGCCAGAGCAAGGGCCAAAAACGATGTCGAGGAGGTAACAGAGAAAAGGGATGTGCCCTATACTGGTGACCGAAGAAGGCATAGAATGCGTGGCCACATATGGCAGACAAATGGCAAACACATTTTCTAGTGCTTCAAGAATTTGTGCATAATTTCTAGAATCACTCAGCCCTCTACCACCTAGAACATACAATATTTTAAATTTAAGTCTGAGAGAGCCTATTTACTGCACAACACCTGTCTGTGTGTGCAGGTTTGAACTGTGTAGTATTAAGAAGGCCGTAGACACAGCAGTCGAACGGTGCCGACAACTGTTTGCTGGTCGCACCGAGGAAGTTGTAATGAAAGCGTGTGAGACTCGAGAAACATCTGTATTATTCTGTGATATTTTATAACTTTGATTATTGTAGTAGGAAAAGAAGAACACTTGAGATGATGTTAATTGTTGTTCGTTTTGGACACGGAGAGGATAAGACGAATATTCCGACTCGTATTGAGAGAGGACGAGGTTATCGAGCCGACCTTACCTTACACGTAAATCTACTTTGTTTCTAACCTTTGGAGATGTGAAGAGATTTACTTGATAGTATTTGAACGTCAAACTTTTACAAATTTCAGTCTCCACATAAACAAATGTAAGTCGTTGAGTGAAGCAAAAGAAACTGCGTACGTCTGCTTGTTTTTACGAGCAGAAAGAGTTCTGAGAAATTCCTGTTCTTAGCAAATATACTTCAGAGAAGAAGAGAAAGGAGTTTGAAGCAGCCAGATAACCAGCAAGGAAAGTTGGCTGACAATTTCGAGTAAGTGGTATTGTTAAAGTGGTGAAGTATTTGTGTAAACTCCCACTTCTTTAAGTTGTCCAAAGCATTAGAATTTGCTGAGGGGAAAATCAGAATGGAAGAACAGCAGTCATGTAAAAATTAGTCAAAAAATACAAAAATTCTGGAAAAAAATGAAAGCCAACTACAGTAAGTTATTGGAGGTCACAGGAAATTTGCAAGTGAATCTTACTAATACATTTTATTTTATCAAAAGCATTATAAACTCCAAAATAAGTGCCACACCAGGCACAAGGAATTCAAACTGAAATTCATGAATTTAACACACAGCTTAATGCAGAGTGAGAGCAAAAAGAATGTTAGCTAGAAAGATTCACGATAAAATTCGGGTGCAAAATGATGAAGTCAAGAATACCTCGAGTGTTAACAAAGAGTCACTTTTTAAAATAATTGGTGGTGTACATATGCAGTGCAATGAGTTGGGCACTCATTCCATCTATGACGGTCCAGAAGATTTCATCTGACTTAAGTAAAGAGCTTCTGCTGGATAAGATTACCCCACAAAATCCCGAATTTGATGATAACATTGTTAACACAACTCAAATGATTGTAGATAATGGAATGAGTGCACAGAATTCTCGAGGTCTTGAACCTAAACAAGATTTCCATGCCAGGCTCTTAATCAAACAGTCCTAACACATATTTCTGAGACACTAAACAGAACAGGATAAAATAAGATACTTGCATTAACTACATTAAATGTGAAGCACATGTCTCAGATATTTGTGTATCCAAAAGATTTCCAAAAATGAAGTTGAAGCCACATCCTCACATTTTGGTCTTGGGAAAAACAAAGGATACAAAATAAAATATTCCACCCAAAGCCAGAGATGGAGAGCAAAACCTATCCCCAGTATAGGTCAGAAGTCATGGCTGTAATCTGAGAAGTGGTGATTCGGTAATCTATATTAAGGTTTGGAAATGATGAGCTCTGAAACTAAAGCTGGAAATGGGTGAGAAGTCACAACAAACACTGTCAATTTTAAACATGTTACTGATATGAAAGGATATTTATATGGAGAGGAAGGAGAGAAAGTATAAAGAAATTTCGATGCCTTTTGTATACATGGAAATATGCAGTATTATGAGTGCATTAGTGAATTCAATATTAAATCAGAAAAATCTGCTTTCACTGCTGAATAACCCAGTTGTATTTTCAATATTTCCTGTTAGTGGTGTGCATCAAATCGAAGTAAACCTATTAGAGTTCAGGCACTATTAAATTTTGAAATTCAAGAAGGTGAATATAGGAAGTGTGTATTAATAGTTGGATTTCATAACATCAGTTTAGTTCTTTGATTGTGAAGAGCTTTGTCAATGCATCTTAGCTGAATAGTGGAGAGAAGAGGAAATAGAAAGTATTTGTGTGTGGAGGTCATTAGGGTGCTGCATTTGTCAATATGAGGTTGATTTGTTTTCAATGAAAGGAGGGAACTGCAATGTTAAATAGCTCTCAGGAAGATGCTGGGCTCCAGGAGAAAGAGCATCTTCATCATTATGAGACCAGAATTCAAAACAAGATTCAAGTGTTAGTGGCCATACCCAAAGCTAAACCAGAATAACTGGTAGAAGTATTAAGATGTTACACCAATCTATTTTCAAAAACACCTCGTGTGATCATTGGATGCATTGAGATGGCTGAACATTCTATGTTAACTGCGTTGACGATCATCTCCTCTTCCCCCCCCCCCCCCCCCTTCCTCCTCTTTCCTACATAGCTTTACCATTCTCCTGGGAAGTGCGGTATCCTAATTAATGAACATGAAAGATATGAACTTGAGGTCTCCCTTTCCTTCTCATACTTTGAAACCTAGAAAAATTACCAGTGTTTTATTCCCACCTGAATGATATTGACTTCTGCCACTAGTTTGACCGGGTCATTGACAATACCTCAGTTATTTACCATACTGTTTTTATTTTTATGTTCATGTAATAAGAAATTCATGGATTAACATTTATAAGAAAAATAACTGAACAAAATAGAAACCTGCAAGTGAAAGAAAAGATGGTCTGTTGAGTAGGGGGTCACCATATCCGTTCATGCAAAATATAAAATGTAGCTTTATGTTAGTATCTTAACAATATATAACTGAAAAGAAATTATGTTCGATTACTACTGTTCAAATATGTATATTCTACACATCTGGAACATTTAAAGAAATGAATAGAATTATATTATAATCATGGTGAGGAATGCAGAATCTCTTGACTAAGGATGTCAGTTAGGTGAGGCAGTTGATTAGGGAAGAGGTAGAGCATGTATCATCATCTTCCTTGGTCAGGTAAGGTATTAACAAGCAGATGATGGGCCCCAGGGGTCTCTGCACTATAGTGGCCAGCAGCAGCAGATAGGAGAGGCTGCTAGTGGTTCATGATCTACAATTCTGGAAAGCTGGTGAAATACAGCTTACTTGTACCAACGGTATGTGAGGCCACAACAGGTTAAATATGTAACATGGAAATATGTAGTGGGGAAGGGGAAAGGCTAGATGAAACCACTTATGTACTAGCACCACATTTAGATATATACAGTGTGGCATTTAAATGTGTTTGTCAGAATAATTGACAAAATACATATCGGATTAAAAAATAAGTAGTAATAAAAGTTGTACACCTCGAAGAGGGACATACATTAACATAATTCTCCACCCCCGTGCACCATCCCCAGGGGAGGAGTGGGGGGGGGGGGGGGTGACTTTGAAATAAAAGATGGATATCTCTATTAAGATTTCTGATTTGGCTTCTCCATAAAAAATATGTACCATTTGTATGACACATTTCTTTCATCTCATGATAGTTGGTCTGTTATTGGCAAATATGGAAATGAGGTGACAATTGTTGCAAAATGAAACTATATCAAACAAATAAACATCTGATTAAGACAATCGATGTACTTTTTTGATATTTTTGATAATGCTATTGTGTGACACCTCCCACAATCAAATGAAGCACTGACTGTGATCGTGCGCTGAGTCTACAGTAAGGCTGTGCATGTTAATTCTATGATTTGGACTGCACACATCTCGTTGAAATTGTTGCACCATGTTAATGACTGCAGAGAGGGTCGATATCATTGTCACACATTTTCAGACCCAGAGAAATGTTGTTGAGGCTTGTCCAAGGTATGCTACTCTGTTCCCTCATAGGCATGTTCCATCTGCAATGATGTTTCACAGTATTGTGTATCTTTTACTGAAACAGGAAGTGTTACACCTAGAGAAAGAGTCCCGTCAGGGCCTGTGACAAATGAAAATAACACAGTGAATGTTTTTCCTGCAGTTGCTGCATTAGTTCTCAGTAAATTGCTTGAGGTTCAGGAATTTTGCAAAGAACTGTTCTACGCGTACTGCATGTGCACAAATGGCATCCATTTCATTTATCACTGCATCGAGAACTGCATGGTGATGAATTTCACAACCACCTGTATTTCTGCAACTGGGTACGGGAACAACTGGCACTCAATGATAAGTATCTGCAAAATGAAATTTTCTCAGGTGAATCAAATGTTATGAATCATGGTCAAGTGAACAGACATAATACACATTATTGGTCAGTGGAGAATCCCCCTTGAGTGAAGCAAATCGAACATTGATGCCCCTGGAGTGTCAACATTTGGTGCGGTATTTTAGGTATGCAAGTAATTGGCCCTTACTTCACAGAAGGTGATCTGACTGGCAAATGTATGGCAACATTATGGGTAATGTTTTACCCATACTAATTGATGATGTTCCACACCAAACAACACTGGATACATAGTTTCAACATGGCGGATGTCCAGAGCATTATTTATGACTACCTAGACAAGTTTTGAATGGAAACTATTCAAGTCATTGTATTGGATGAGTGAGGTCCTCAAATATGGCCCGGACGTTCACTCAATTTGACCTCTGCCAATCTTTTCCTGTGGGGATGCCTAAAAGACTGGGATTATTAGTACATCTTTGTAAACTCTAAGGTATGTGGCAGCAAATTCACAATCAATGTCCAAACATTAGCCCGGAGACAATAATACATATCAGATTGTCATTCAAGACACAGAGTTGCAATGTGCATTAGAAACAACGGACAATATTTCTAACATTTTCTGCACTGAAACACTTGAGAGAGGCAAGGATAATCAAAGTAATCGAGCACCTGGGATAGTAGAGGCAAGGGGAATCACAGTAACTGAGCATCCTGAAGGGAACACATTACTACTACGTCCACATCATCATATCTGGGTAACATTAAACGTAGTCTAAGAATGCATTGTGGGAGGGCAGACAGTGTCGTATGATAGCATTTTCTCAAATATCAAATAATATACTTTGATTTTCCTAAAGAGATGTGTATTTTTGTAAGATATTATCATTTAGCAATAATAGTCAGGCCATTTTCATGTACGCAATTATAGTGCCATCCATAATAAAGTGAAAGAAATGTTATGTGTAAAAGTTACATATCTTTTCACAGAAAATTCAAATCTGCTATACAAAATTGGGGTTCCTATTTGAGATTGCAAAGTCACCACCCTTCCCACGCCTGGGGGTTGTGCACGAGGGCCGAGTTTTGTATTAACGGATGCTCCTCTTCGAGGTGAACAATGTTTATTAACAGTTGTTTTTAATCTGATGTGTATTTTACAAAGTATTCTCATAAACTGTTTTAAATGCCTCACTCTGTATATTGGGACAACTACTATAACAATGTCTGTCAGGAGAACTATAATTACAGTGTGACAATTAAGATAACCTGATTGCACCTAAGACTAGGTTCTGTGGGGCAGTGAGGACCTCCACGATTTCCATCTGAGTTTTCAACTGTGTTAAAATATCCCAAGAAAGGGAAAGTGTGTACTGCCAGAATGGTGATGTGGTTTTACACAGATGGTAGGGTAGCTGGGTGTTGCAAATTGTTTGTACTGTACATCCACTTATGATGAAGAGGGTAGAAAGCAAGAGAGCTGTTGTGAAACAGCCTGACTACATCCTACATAACAATATGTAAGTGAAGACTGTTGACAGAACAGACCAGTGTTTGTCATACTAATCAGTCCTGAGAAAGACTGTCATATGGAGCAAGTAGGTAAACCTCTGGTTGAGCTGATGTGCCGTATTCAGTGTATAGAACTAACAGTGTAAATTAAAAAGGTGCAAAGTTGATGAGATGTAAACTGGTTTATGGGTAGATGCAAAAACACAACAGCTAGCTGAAAAAATACTGTTAGAGTGGTCCATTGATCGTGACTGGGCCAAATATCTCACAAAATAAGTGTCAAACAAAAAACTACAAAGAACAAAACTTGTCTAGCTTTAAGGAGGAAACCAGATGGCACTATCACAAAGCAAATACCGTCTGCACTGGCAGAATGTTACGTGATACCACATACTTATAAGTTTGTGACTATTACGGCGCCATCTATCACAAAGTGAAAAAAGTCCAATTAAAACATATTTCTTTATGTACTACACGAATATGTAATAAAAAATGGGTGTTCCTATTTTTAAAAAACGCAGTTGACACCCATTTGACCTATGGCAGTGCCATCTGGCGGGCCAATCATAGCGCCCTCTGGTTTCTCCCTTCAAGCAAGATGAGTTTCGTTCTTTGTAGTTTTTTCGTTTGATGCTTATTTCAGGAGATATTTGGCCTGTTCACTAACAATGGACCACTCTGTACATAGACAAATAACTGTACCAAAAGGAGATTAGAAGAGCTGGAACACAGCTACATTGTGTGGGATACGTGCAAGTCGGGCAACACATGATTCTTTCCTTCTGACCTGGATGTTTCAAATGTTTCAGAAAGCTGGTAAGAGTACACACCCGTGCACTTGGGCAGGACAGTTCAATTACTCACTGGCTCCTCACACTCTATAGGTCACAAGCACAAGGCTGATGTGCTGGTCTTCACAAGGCATTTTTAGAAGGCGTCTGGGCCTCTTGCTTACAAGTGTCGCACCTACTGCCGTATGTTCCTGTTCACATCTGATGCGAGCCCATCTAAAACACGTAATGCTCAGAAATTTCAAATAAACTCATTCTTGTAAGTCTTATCAATTTCTTTGGATACACAGTTCAAAATGAAGCCTACTTTCTGACACACCATGCCATCTGAAGAACTGATTAACAAAGTTCTGGCTTCAGCTATACAGAGTAAATAACTGAGTCTTACTCAGTTATGAATGGTTTCACACCCTTTGACTGCCAGAGACTGAGCTCCCCAAGCTCACAAATGCGTAATATTATTATTATTATTATTATTATTATTATTATTATTATTATTATTATTATTATTATTATTATTATTAATAATAACAACAACAGTAAGTTCAGAAGGAGCAGCCAAACCCAAGAGATATTTCTGCCACAGAGAAGTGTAAAGATCGTGGAAGTTACACATTACATTCGTGGAAGCAGGAAATAATCATATAAGTTACAGTCCCTCAGAGCAGTGTCAAAGCAAGTGGTGGCTGCTGCAAGAGATACGGTGTAGAGCAGATTTCGTACATCTCAAAGATATAAGGGGATTGTTGTTGGAACGAAATGACAGACACCAAGCCTTTGTGGTTCACCATCTGATTACAACAAAAATAAAGCGTTTCTGTAGTAGTGGTTCTTAATGATGAATGTTCCATTTCACTCTTTAGTGAAACCACATGTAGTGGCCATGAGAGAGAGAGGGAACCTTGCCAATCCAACCACAAAAAATAATGAAAGTTAAGAAAACAATTGTGCAGAGGAGAAAAGTTTGAATGCAGATTAGGCTGGACTACATGTGGTAATGGCATTAGTTAGCAGCAAATTCTCTGATAGTTGTACTTCTTACCATACACATAATTTTAAGGGCATATAATTTAAGTGAACACCAAGAATCACTGAAATTCAAGGCAAAAGTAGAGTTAGGAGTAAATGGTTTATCTGGGTTGTTTTTGTGGTCTTCAGTCAGAAAACTGGTTTGACGCAGCTCTCCTTAACAAGTTTTAAAAATTGTTTTTTGAGAGTTGCTGGAGGAATCCTTTGACAGGAGTACGGGTGACGTCAGAATATCATGTTCTGATCACAAACAATCTCCTAATGTTTTGTAAATAATAGATTTCAGCTATCGGTCATCCTTTGGAATATAGCTGAATGACTGATAGTTGAAATCCATTCATTACAAATCAAAATAATGGTCACTGCGTGCAACAGCCTCTGAATGGAGGGTAACCGTATGAATCTCCTAATGTCTTCGAAACAACTCGGCACAATATATGTAAAGTTACGATGCAGCAAAACTATAACTGGTTGATATCTTGAAATATCAGCCTCATGGAGAAGGGAGCCAGAGAAACTAGTGGCACTAAAAAAATATGACATAGCCTTGAGAAGCAAAACAAATGCTCTTTGCAGTATTCTTTCATTAAAGAATGTGACAAAGCAGGTTTGGCACTGGCCATCCTACTTTGTCTTTTACACTCCTAGCTACAATCTGTACTAGTTTTCCCCCCTTGCTATTATTCTTCCCAACACTTTTGGTAATAGAATACATTAATTGAGCACACATTACATGAATTTACAAACTAATGTTAATTAATTTCTCCTGTGAAACCCATTTATTTAGATTATGCAATTCACCATTCTGGACATTTTGTATTAATTAGTTTTTGTGGAAATGATGTATTTCAAAGTTTGCAGTCTAGAAGGCATCCATAAAAATCTAGTGAGCTAATAAACAGATTCAGTAAAGTAGATTATCTCTAAACTGTAGACCAATTTTTGCTCATTTCCAAGACATGTTTATTTTAGCTCAAACCTAATTAATTCAGGAGATGTAATTGATATAATATTTCAACTAGCCTGAATTTTCAGGTTTATTGTGACCAAATCACCACAAATTTCTAGAATATGTTAACATACTACTGATGGGCTAAATTTTCTGAACCCAAAGACACCCATAACAAATATATAATTGCCATAATTAGTAATTGTATAATTTTTAATATCCAGACTTTAATAAAATAATATGGATGCCATACCTAAGTGTCAGGAATTCGCATTGTGTAAGCATAAATTGGTTCTGTATATTTTTTATAGCTGCTGCTCATATAGGTAATTTTATAAGGAAAGTCTGTCATTATTACATCTATTTAAAAAGGAATAGTTTGATTATTATTTGAAATTTCCCGAGGTCAAATAACCAAAATCACATAATATTCTAGTATGTATCTATATAATGATGAAATGTGGGCAATTCCATAATTACACATTTCATTTTTTCTTGTAGTTGAGTTTCAGTCAGTATGTAACTAGCTCCAGCATTTCAATACTTTCTACTATGTGTGCTCTAGTGTTGTCACTTGCTCATATCATCAAATAATCCCGAGATTAATTCAGTGACTGCTAGACTTAGTGATAGACTTGACAGGGTAACATTCATAAAATGTGACAAATAAATCTAATGTAAATGTGGCTACTTATAAGGATAATGTGTACTTCTTTGGCCTTACTCAAAATTCTCAATAGCTTTTTGCATTTACAAATGTTACACCAAAAGATGTAGAAGATATTATATTGTCTCTGAAAAATAAAAATTCTACAGGATTTGATGGTATGCCAACTAAAGTAATTAAAATGGTGTGTAATTGTTTCCGCCATAGGATGTGATATTATTTTAATCGTTTGAGCAAGGATGCTTTCCAGAGCTACTGAAGTATGCAGAAGTAAGACCAGTACACAAAAAAGGCTCAAAAGAAGAAATGGGGAATAACAGACCTGTTTTTATCCTGTCAGTTTTTTCTAAGTTACTTGAAAAGCTTGCTGCAACACAGTACTAAATTTTGTCTCAAAATTTAATATCACTGTTAAAAATCAATTTGGGTTCCAAAAAAGGAAAAAGTACCTTTGATGCAATAAACACATTTGTTGAAAGAATTAGCTTCTCATTGGATAACAGCATCAAAGTTGCACGTATCTTCTGTGACCTGGGCAAAGCATTTGATTCAGTGAACCACTCAATACTGCTCTATAGATTAGAGAGATATGGGATCAGTGGGAGTGCCTTGCAGTGGCTGACCTCATATTTGACGAACAGGAAGCAAAGAGTTATAATAACATCTAACTCTGCAAATTACTCATCAAAATGGGAAACTATTTCACTAGGTGTTCCCCAGGGCTCGTTGTTGGGACCAATTCTCTTACTGTTTTATATAAATGATTTACCCTTGAATATCAATGCAAAGTCAGCCCTATTTGCAGATGACACTTCAGTGCTGATTGAAAAAAATAGCTCTGCAGAAATTGCTAACTGTGTTGTAAACAATTCTATTCCTTGGAGGCCTAGTTTCTGCTCAAATAAATGGTCCAAAACTAAATGTTACAAAAACACAACTCACACAGTTCAAAACAAAACAATCTAAACCAAGTGAGATCTATGTTCTACATAAAAATGAGATGGTAGAACCAGCAAGCACAGTGAGATACATAGGACTAAACTTGGAAAAAAACTTAAGCTGGTAGACACATTCAGAATATTTAGTTAAACTAAATAGCCTTTCTTTTGCAATGGGTATATTACATGATGCAATAGACATGTACAGCTGAAAAATAGTGTACTATAGTTACTTCAAATCTGTCATCAGATATGGCATAATTTTTTGGTGTAATTCAACTCATATGTTACAGATATTAAACCTTCAAAAAATAATCATTAGGAAGATGTGTGCCACACATCCAAGAACCTCAAGTCATCTATTGTTTAAAAAACTAAATATATTATCAGTCCCATCACTATACATTTCGGAAATTTTTATTGTCCTGTACAGTAAACAAAATTTTATGCTCCCTCCACACCGATTAAAGCTATTCTCTATGACTCCCCAATAAATTAGCATGAAATTATATAATAAAGGGCTGTGATATTATGAGCATGGAAATTGGTCATCTAAAGAAAAAATTACATGAAATCTTAGTTGACCGATTCAAATGGTTCAAATGGCTCTGAGCACTATGGGACTTAACATCTATGGTCATCAGTCCCCTAGAACTTAGAACTACTTACACCTAACTAACCTAAGGGCATAACACAACACCCAGTCATCACGAGGCAGAGAAATGAAATCTTAGCGGAGAATGTTGTTATTCAGTGGAGAAGTTTATGAATGATAGGTGACAATTTAAACAGGGCAACTAAAATCTCTGTAAATAAAACTCTTTTGTACAAAAATGTAAAAGTTTTGTACTGCTAGAAAATTGTTTGTTATTATTTTTAAGTCTGTAAACTAAATCCATAAAATTATATATTGGCATGTCTCCAGTACAACAGAACACATGATCTGAATAGTGTATGTAATGAGATGAAATACATCAAAACTATTATCATTATTCCATGTGCCTTGTAAACAATTTGTTGGTGTGGCAATTAATTCCTGACTCTCAACCTATTGGCAGAATATAAAAAAAGTTATCTGTCAAATGTGAGTACAAGGAGACCTACATAACCATGTTTGATCTGTAATGTGGCCTGGTCCATAGTGATAGGAATCAAACATCATAAATAAACATGCAAAATGATGATGTGTGAACATTTTGAAAGAACTACTATACTTATCTTTTCATTTATTAAGTGAAGGACCAGTGGTGCAGCTAGTGAGAGGCAATATTAATCTACAGGTCGGTCTCTCTTGTATCCTTACAGGGGGATGAATAGGTTAACCTACATGAGAGATAAAACCACATGTCATATCTGTGATGCTATAAAACATTTTGACACAGTGCTTCCTACACTTCTGAGTCATGTGTTAAGCAGAAACAGAGGCTAACATGGAATTCAGAAGACACTGCCCACCCTTTAACGTCAAGAACCCTACTCCCAAAACTCCTGCACTTAGTGGCAAAAGTGACAAATTCCTTTGCCATGTGGGGAAACACTTCACAAATGCATTAAGGAATTTACCTGAAGCCCTGGTAGCCTTGAAGATGTCCTACATTTATTGTTGGATGGCACTGCAGTCGGCCCACATTTCAGTGTTTAATTTCTCATGATATGAGGGTTCTATAATCAGCCAGTTTGTTACAATTACTATGCAGTTATGATTAGTAGCTTATCAAGGCTGTCCAAAACTCTGCAATGTGCACTGTACCTGTCACATATGGTATGGATGTAGAAAAATTTATGAATAAAACATTTTCTGAATCAAACAGCTAACACTGCACTTTAGTCTAACAGGATAAGCAAGGCAGTGTGGATGGCATCATTCCCATTTTCATAACTAACAGTACAGCCCTTGAAGTAAGTTCTACACAAGACACTACTGAAGTTGTTAATGACATGTCTGATATATTGAACTTCACCTTCAAAAGATAAACTTTCACCATTGGGTAATGGATTTTGAATTAATCTTACAACACACAAGAATACTATCAAAGAGATTCTTGAATACGTTCAAATGGTGCTAGTTAGGGTTGACCAATTGTTGCATCTCTGAAAATGTTTAATTATGGCAACAAATCTTTCTTTGGTCTTTTTCAAAGCCTAATTACAATGTCTGTCATCTAAGGATTAACTTACAGATAAAATCACGATTGATTACACATCATTATCAAATCTCAAAAATTTTTTTTCTTAACTCTATGCAGTTTGAAATACAGATTTCACCCATGTGTATAATGAGATGCAGCCTGTTCCTACTAGACACCTCACTATTGCCAACATATTTCCTTTTCATATTTTGCTCTGCTACATCAGTTGATCAGTTGGCATATGCAAACACTATCGACGGCAGGTACCGAGGTACCACAACTTTGCTATGCTTAACCTTCTAGTGTATTCAAATATTTTGGTCAACACTGTTTATGAGAGGCCTGCAATTAATGCTGCCATTAACATCTCGGTATGGAAATACGACAAGCAAAAAAACAGAGGTCTAGTTTCTAGCTAGAATATACAAATCGATGCAATGCAATGTTGCGTGTTGCACACATTTCAGTCATGGTTCAATCCAGAAACTTACACAAAACATGTCACAGTAAGGTACATGGGCTTGATGGTTATGTACATAGACCTGGATAGATTGTCATCACATTTTGATTTTACAAGTGGGCTAACTGACCTTGATTCTGATGTAAAAATTACAAGGCTTAGTTTAGGTCAGGTAATGGCCTTGCTCCTTCAGATCACCATGCACTCTGTGTATTAATATTACATTGGCCCCATTTGCAGACAGGAGATGATGTGTTTCACGATACAAATAATGGGAATCGAAGTCTCCAATGCGGTACTGAGAGATGACCTGTCAATGATAACCTCCTTCAGGATTATTAGAGTCTTGTTTTTAAAACATGTGAATCATCATCATTATGAATGCTGGAGCAGGCTCAGGGTTAATGGCCTACCTCACTCCCTAACTGTGTACACACAAAATGTTTCCATGTGTGACATGAGGGGAATGTAATGGAGACCACACTTTTCTACATGTGAGAAACACCCAGTGGAAAATGTGAAGAGCTGTTGTTTAGTGGGTTGACAAATGATAACAAATTCTCTTCTAACGGAAAAATATTGAAGGCTCAAATGAAGAAGTATCAAACACACAAATGAGACTGAGCAATATATGCCCCTCAATACATTTACACTGATGAGCCACAACATTATGACTACTGACCCACTATCAGTACAAACCCACCCAGGTGATAGCAATGTCACCTGGTAAGGAATGACTGCTAGTCAGACACATGCACAGTGCACATAGTACTGGTGAGTGTGCTGTCCAGAATGGGGGAGGCTTTCTCTTAGTTTGACTGAGGGCAGTTTGTTATAGCCCAGAGGCTCATCATGAGTATTTTGGAAACTGCCTGTCTTGTCAGATGTTTGAGGAGTGCTGTGGTGAGTGTATTCAACATGTGGTGAAACCATGTCCAGACATCAGGAATCATGGACTGGGAAGACTGGTAAAACAGGACAGGTGATGTACTTTTCCCAGCATTAACTTCTGATGTTCTGCCACAGTTTAAGGGTGTCTGAAAACACAGTGCACCAAACACTACTAACGATGGGCCTCTCAAGCCGATGACTCATTCGTGTGACAATGTTAACACCGTGACATCGGCAACTGCAACTGCTACTGAAATGGGTACATGAAAATGGGCACATGAACATTGGCACTGGATGTTGGTGCAGCAGCAGAGCATCACACAGTCTGATGAATTGTGATACCTTCTTTATTGTGCCACTGGAAGGCTGACAATTTGTCAGCTCCCAGGGAACAGTTCCTCGACACCTTTACTGAGAGACAGAGACAAGCAGGCTGTGGCTCAATTATGGTCTGGGGATTATTCAGGAGGGCATAAACAGGTCCAGTGGAGCTCACACAAGGCACCATGATGACCGAGGAGTATCATATGCTGATTGCAGACTATATACACCCATTCATGATGATCATCTTTCCAGACAGCAGGGGCATTTTGCAATGAGACAATGAGCCGTGCCAAAAGGCCAGGAGTAGGATGGAGGGGTTCGAGGAACACAGTGAATAGTTCCAGTTGACGCACTGCCCCACCAACTTGTCAGATCTTAACCCAATCGAACACATCTGGGATGTGATTTAACTTAGCACCAGAGGTCATTGGCCCGCCTCCCCAGAATTTACAGGAATTAGGTGACTTGTAAGTGCAGATGTCATAGGAACTCACTCCAGCAACCTACCAAGGCATTATTGCTTCCACACAATGATGTGTCACTGCTGTTATCTGTGCCAAAGCTGGACATACCAGCTGTTAGGTGGGTGGTCATAATGTTCTGGCAGATCAGTGTAAGTCTTCTACTAGAATTTTAATAGCACTCTGGTATGGAGTTTTGTGTCGTGAAATAATATATTGGTGCAGCTACACAAAAATTCAGATACCTTCCTTGGCACCTCAGGAAGCAGAGGAAAGGAGTCCAAGCCTCAAAAACTGAGTAAAGTGTCAACTTGTGGACACCGCTGTTATTGCAGATATTATGGCCACACAATCGACCTGATTGGTACACAACATTAAGAGCTGCATAGTCTCAGATGCCTAAGCAGGAGAAAGGAGCCACCATTCTGGTGACCACACATGTTTAAATAAGAAAGTGTAAGTCATATGCAAGGGAAAATATTCAGTGTCCTGATGCTGCCTTGCCAACTAGTGTGATTATTGGGCGACAGTCTCTCATAAGTGTTGCTCATTTCCAGTCAGATGGGAGCACATTGACCTGGAGGAGGGACTTATGTTAGTCTGATGATTACTCATCTTCCTGTCTACGAGGTTCTACAAAACAGGAAGTCTCACTCTGGGGACTTTTATGAGGGTTGGCTGAAAATTAATACGTCCACCTTCGTAACTCTTCAACAGTTGGCATCATTGGTATGTGGCAGGTACTGGCTTGTTCCATAGCCTCTTCTCAACAGCTCCAGTTGGCAGGAAGCCTTAGCATTGAATGGTTGTCTTGTTACAGTGTAAAGTATGGAACCATGTGCAGACAGTCAGTCAATGCAATTTAAGCAACATGCTGTCATTGAATTCTTGACAACAGAAGGTGTCACCCCAAAGGACATTCATCAGAGAAATTGCAAGCACAATCAGCACTTCACAAGAACGAGTGGGTCACATTAGTGCACAGATCTTACAATATCCAGGCAAAGCAATATGAGTACCTCCTGATGCTGACTCCTGAAATGAAAGCACACAGACTGGAAATTTGCCACGAAATCCTGGCACATTATGAGAATGAGGGTGACACCTTTCTCCATTCAACTGTGACAGGAGAAAAAACATGGGTACACCATTACATCCTGGAGACGAAATGTCAGTCTATGGAATATCGACACAAAGACTCACCCCAGAAAAAGAAATTCAACGCGCAGCCCTCAGCTGGAAAAATCATGGCCACAGTATTCTGGGACGCAGATGGTGTTATCCATGTCAATTTCCTTGATTGTACAACAACAATAAATTCAGAGCATTACATCACAATGCTGCAAACTCTGAAATGATAACTAACAAGAACTCGAAAGGAAAAGGGAAATGTTTTTCTGCAGCATGACAATGCCAAACCACACACTTCATGTGCTACCACAGCAGAACTTTAAGAGACTGAATCTCATCACCAGAAAGCATCCTCCATACAGTCCAAATTTAGCACCGTCTGACTTCCATCTGTTACCAATAATGAAAGATGAACTGCGGGGACATAATTAGGCATCTAATAAAGATGATGAAAGAACTGTGAGACTGTGGTTGCGGAAACAGAGTGTCGACTTCTTCCATGACGGCTTCAGAAAACTTGTTCATCATTGGCAGAAATGTATCCAATTGGCTGATGGTTATGTGGAAAAGTGAAGATTGGTAATTACAGATCACATTCTAAGGATTATTTCTGTGTTTGTTAATTGAGTTTGGATGGGAATATTTTAATAAATCAAAGGTGGAGGCATTACTTTTCATTCAACCCTCATACACTTTGGTGTTTCTGACCAGAGGACCAATTGAAGGGCTCTATTGTGACTGCTGCTGCCTTCCACTGTGAGGGTCTCCGGTTCCCATTGGCAATATACAGTTGCTGTTCCATCATTATGAGGGGGTGAGCCATCTCGGCTGACCACTTCCAGATCCTCAGTCATGTTCCACTTTAATGGTGTTTATGATATTTGTGTGCAATATGCACCCCAATTTGTTGAGCAACTAACTGCATTTAATTCTTGTGCTAATGGAAGTTTGCCACACGGTCAAAGGTGAAGGAAAATGTTTTGTGTATAATTAGTTCCTTGCTACTGCAACCTGCCCTCCTTATCTTCTTTTCCTACTGTATGAGTGTGGAAAAATAACCAGGTTTGCAGGTTCCTTTCAAACATGCTCCATTCGAGCCAGAGGGTAGTTTAGTGGTGTCAGCTTGGAGTACCAATTTAACTTCTCCCAGTCTTAAAGCAGACACGGAGAGGCCACCTGCAGTGAGCAATGTTCATCTACCCTCACATAAAAGGCATGTCGTGGCAATGCTCTTCCTTCCCCCTACACTGTAAGGTTTGTGGCCCACTAACGAACAGACTGGAAGTGACACTGCTGCCTGTAATTTGGTGGATGTCTAATGCTTTTGGCAAGCTCTGCTACCTTATTAGCAAAAAGCTACAATAATAAGGCATTAGGTTTAATTTTTTCAAGGTACTAGATAGAACTGATCCACATGAAGTGTAAGACTGTCAAATTAATTCATATCATTTGTATCAGAGCAAATTTTGTGAGGGAATGCTAGCAGTAACCTCTGCTTTGTGCGTACCACTCTAGTTAGGATGCCAGCCCTTAGGATGCAATTTCATTAATATTCAAGATGTTAATATCACTATATTTACTAGGAGATGGTAGCATTTAAATTATGTGTGTATTTAATACAGATTTTATTATGAAAAGGTTACATTGCTACTCACAGTAATGTACTAAAGACATTGAGTTACAGACAGGCACAACAAAAAGTCTCCTATAAAAGTAAGCTTTCAGCCAGAAGGTCTTCTTCTACAGTAGAACTGTCTCTGGCTGCTGAGGACGATGAGAGAAGCACTCTTGGTGGTAGGGGTATGGTGGACGCTGTGAGGGATGGCAGGGTTGAGGTGGGAGACAGGAAAGTGTTACTTGTGGAAGCATGCAGGTATGTGGTGAGAAGAAGATAGGACAGTTAGGTACAGTTGTGAGATTAGATAGAGGTTGGAGGGGAGGGGAGGGGGGCGAGGACAGTGGAAAAGGAGAGAAGTAAAGAGACTCGTGTGTGTAGGTGGAATAGAAGGCTGTGTAGTGTTGGAGTGGGAGCAGGTAAGGGGATTGGTGGATGAAGGACAGTGACTAACAGAAACTGAGGCCAGAGGGCTTACACGAACACATGACATATTGAAGAAAGAGTTCCCACTTGTGTGTGTTGGTAGGAAGGATACAGATGGAAGAGGCTGTGAAGCAGCCAGTGAAGTAAAAAAACATTGTTTTGAGCAGTGTGCGAAGCAACTGGATGTTGCACCTGTTTTTTGGCACAGTTTGTTGGTGGCCATTCATTCAGTCAGTTATACATGGGCATGACAATCAACAAGCTGTTTATGAGGAACAGTGGTGGGAGCTTAGGGTGTATATCACATTAGTTTCACAGGGAGTCCTGCCTTCGATGGGATAGGTGATACTAGTGAAATGACTGGAGTATGTCACGGTGGGAGGATGTAAGGGACAGGTTTTGCATCTCAGTGTGTAATAAGGATATGAGCCATGAGGCAAAGGCTTGGGAGCAGGGCTGGGACAGGGATGAACAAGGATGTGTAGGTTTGGTGGACGGCAGAATACCACTGTGGAAGATGTGGGAAGGAGTGGGTAATACATCCCACATTTCAAAGCACAATGAGAGGTAGTCAAATTCTGGCTGATAATATGACTCAGTTCCTGCAGTCCTGGATGGTACGGAGTCATGAGGGGAAAGCTCCTTTGTGGCTGCACAGTGGGGCTTTGGAAGGTGGTGAGTGACTGGAAAGATAAGGCATCAGAGATCTGTTCCTGCACAAGGTTGGAGTGTAATTTTGTTCTGAGAAGGCATCAGTGATACTGTCAGAACATTTTGAGAGGGACTCCTCAAGGTGACTACCCTATATGGATAGGACTTCTTGGTATAGAATAGGTGGCAGCTGTCAAAGTGGAGGTATTGCGGTTGGTAGACAGGTTTGCCCCATTCCCAAATTCAATCAAGCTGTACTTGTTAGAGACCTTGTCTCCTACTCTCATTCGCTACAGTGGATATATGTTTCCCTATCAATTATACCTGTCAGGCAGCATTCAAGATTGGTTTTGGGTCAAGTCTAACACCTGCATATCACATTCAACCCAAAACCCATCTCGAACCACACCCGATTCAGTTCACTCCTCCATCCATCCATGACCCACACCCACTCCATCCAAATCACCACACATTAACCTTTCAGAATTTCTTAGCCTTGAACCTTGACTCACCATCATTCCAAAAATAATTTAACATTCAAACTAACCTTACATCTGCAGAAAGAATCACAATCCACCCATGAAACCGATCCTGACCTTATAATCCTACCTGCTGACAAAGGCTCCGCCACTGTGGTTCTGAGTTGCAAGCATTGTAGGTAGATGAATGTGACAGCTAACAGAGACCTTCAGCCAGACAAACACAGCCACAGTGGCACATTCCAGAACTCCGGTACGCTCTCCAGTCTCTCCTCAAATCCGGTTGATTCTCTCAGTAGGTGGGACTATACCAGGCACGGCCTACATCTCAACACGAAAGGGAAGGGTAAACTGGCTGGGGTAATAGCAGGAAATTTAAGGGGAGGGGGGGTGGTAATGAATGGTAAAATACCAGTGGTTACAGGTGTTGGAGCAGCACCTTTTTTAGGATAGGTAAGACAGAAAGATGTCAAGTTCTACGAGAGGTCAGGATTGAAACAAATCTTCAGTTTAGGAAAGAAATTAAACAGCACAATTCTAGCACATTGGATCACCAATCACAGCTGCCAATTATAAATTTTCACCAATCACCATAAATTTTATATCCACAAAGTTGTATCTCAGTTCTAGGTAATTGCATTGATGAATTAAAGTCACCCAACCCAGTTGACATAATCTGCCTCTCTGAACACCATGTGACCACTGGTATAGGAACTAGACCTAAGCACAATGAGAAACTCAGACAGGAGAGAACTGCAAATGTTAGAATAAGGAAAGGTTCTCATAAAAGTATAATTAAAAATAATGTAAGTATATTTCATCAAAATATTGGGAGTTTAAAGAATAAAATAGATGAGCTTCTGGTTTTTTTAGAAGATTTAGAAGCTGAGGAGGAAATAGATATACTATGCCTGTCTGAGCATCACATTGTTACTGATATGGATAAGGTAAATGTAAGTGGATATAATCTCTCTGCACATGTAATTAGAGAAAATATGGAGAAAGGAGGAATTGGCATGTATGTCAAAAGTTATCATTGTGCAAAAAGTATAGAAACAAAAAAGTTTTGTGTAGAAAAACACACAGAAGCATGTGCCTGTGAGCTTAAATTAAATAAAGGCACATTTATAATTGTAACTGTATATAGGTCCCCATCAGGAAATTTTCATCTATTTCTGAAAAATTTGGACTCCTTGTCGTGCTATCTGTCAGACAGGGGGAAGCAAATTATTATTTGTGGGGACTTCAATGCACAATCTCTGAAAGAGGGTAATAGGAAAAATGACCTTGAAGTATTACTCGGTTCTTTCAATTTGACACCCGTTATTGATTTCCCTACTCAGGTGGTAAAGGATAGCAGCTCACTGATAGATAACTTCTTTATAGACCAAGATAAGTTTAACCAGATAAATGCTCAGCCTGTTGAGAATGGTCTTTCTGATCATGGTGCACAGCTAGTTACAATATATGACATAGCTCCATTCAGCAATACTAAACAGTCCTCCAAAGTAGTACGTTCAGTCAATGATTTAACAATTGAAAATTTCAGGGAAAGCCTACAGCAGTTAGACTGGGATGAGGTGTACCGTGAACCTGATGCCAATTTAAAATATAATTTATTTCATGACATTTTTGTAAATGCATTTGAAAACTGCTTCCCCAATAAAATAGTTAAATATACTCATAAGAAACCTTGTAACAAACCATGGCTTACTAAGGGTATAAAAATATCTTGTAACCGGAAAAGGGAAATGTATCTGACAGCAAGAAAGAGTAGTGACCCAGAAACTATCAAACATTATAAAAACTACTGTGTTATATTAAGAAAAGTTATTAAAAAATCCAGGAGTATGTGTATCATGTCTGAAATCAGCAACTCTGATAATAAAATTAAAACAATTTGGAATATTATTAAAAGAGAAACAGGTCAACCAAGAGCAGAGGAAGACAGCATTACCATAAAATTGAATGAAAACTTTACGAACAAAAAGTCAGAAGTTGAAAATATTTTTAACAATCAATTTCTAAATGTTGTGGATATAGTAGGATCCAGGTGTTCATTAGAAGAAGCTAAAGTGTTAATGGAAGAGGCCATACCTATGCAATTTGATGCAATTGAAATCTCACCCACTTCTCCCTCTGAAATTAGGGAAATAATAAACTTGCTTAAAAGCAAAAACTCACATGGAATTGATGGCATTTCCAGCAAAATACTAAAAGCTTGCTCTCAACAGATAAGTAAGATTCTCAACCACCTGTGTAATAGCTCTCTGGAACAGGGCATTTTCCCTGATAGACTGAGATATGCTATTGTTATACCTTTGCATAAAAAAGGGGATAGATCTGATGTCAACAATTACCGTCCAATCTTCCTTCTAACAGCTTTATCCAAAATTTTTGAGAAAGTAATGTATTCAAGAGTAGCTTCACATATCTGTAAAAATGAAGTACTAACAAAATGTCAGTTTGGTTTCCAGAAAGGTTTTTCAACAGAAAATGCCATATATGCTTTCACCAATCAAATTTTGAATGATCTGAATAACTGAAACCCACCCATTGGGATTTTTTGTGAACTCTCAAAGGCTTTTGATTGTGAAAAACATGAAATTCTGCTAGACAAGCTCAAGTATTGTGGCATGAGTGGGACAGTGCACAAATGGTTTAATTCGTACCTAACTGGAAGAGTGCAGAAAGTTGAAATTAAGCAGTTATCATAATATGCAAAGATCAGCACATTCCTCAAACTGGGGAACTATCAAGAATGGGGGTTCCACAAGGGTCGGTATTGGGTCCTTTGTTGTTCTTAATATATATTAATGACTTGCCATTCTATATTCATGAAGAGGAAAAGTTAGTTCTCTTTGCTGATGAGACAAGTATAGTAATCACACCTGACAAACAAGAATTAACTGATGAAAATGTCAATAATGTCTTTCAGAAAATTAGTAAGTGGTTCCTTGTAAACAGACTCACTGAATTTTGATAAGACACCATTTACTGTGTGGAACTGTATGTATTGTATGACGCCATTAGTAAATATAGACCTTAATCAGAAGCACATATGTAAGGTAGAATATTCAAAATTTCTAGGTGTGTCCATTGATGAGATATTAAATTGGAAGAAACACATTGATGATCTGCTGAAACGTCTGAGTTCAGCTACTTATGCAATAAGGGTCATTGCAAATTTTGGTGATAAACATCTTATTAAATTAGCTTAATACACCTATTTTCACCCGTTGCTTGCATATGGCATGATATTTTGGGGTAATTCATCACTGAGGAATAAAGTATTTATTGCACAAAAGCATGTAATCAGAATAATAGCTGGAGTCCACCCAAGATCATCCTGCAGACATTATTTAAGGATCTAGGGATATTCACAGTAGCTTCTCAGTATATATGCTCTTATGAAAATTGTTATTAACAACCAAACACAATTCAAAAGTAATAGCAGTGTGCATAACTACAATACTAGGAGAAAGGATGATCTTCACTATTCAAGATTAAGTCTAACTTTGGCACAGAAAGGGGTGAATTATACTGCCACTAAAGTCTTTGGTCACTTACCAAGTAGTATCAAAAGTCTGACAGATAACCAACAAGTATTTAAGGAGAAATTGAAAGAATTTCTGAATGACAACTACTTCTATTCCATAAAGGAATTTTTAGATATAAATTAGGAAAAAAAACAAACAAAAAAAAATTAAAAAAATAAAAATAAAAAACTTACATTAATTATGTTGTTAAATTAACTTAATTATGTCATGTATTGGAAAATTTGACTCATTCCACATTACGAAATATCGTAGTCATGATCCATGGAACTAGTATTAATCTAATCTAATCAGGCCCACCCCAGAATCTCTCTCTTGACTCTCTCCCCCCATATCTCTTAAAATACTTCCTGATGTCCCACCCACGATACCCCGTTATGGCCAGTTACTGTGCCCCACTGACAGGCTGAATGTGTGGACAAAAGGAGCAGATATTCTATTACCCATAATGTGCCATCCTATATAAAAGACACCTACCGTTTCCTCCACCAACTTTCCACAGTTCCTGTTCCTTTACCACATCGTGCCTTGCTCATTGTTATTGGTGCCTCCTCCCTTTAGACTAACATCCCTAATGCCCATGACATTGCCCCTATCAAACACTACCTTTCCTAGTGTCCCAGCAGATGCTAAACTTACAACCTCCTTCCTGGTCACCATGATCAACTATATCCTCAGCACTTTGAAGGCATCACCTACAAACAAATCCATGGTACGGCAATGGCAACTCGCATGCCACCATCCTATGCCAAACTCTTCATGGGCCATATAGTGGAATTCTTACTATACACCCAGAATCCCAATCTCCTCACCTTGTTCACATTCACTGATGACATCTTTATGATGTGGTTCAAGGGTGAGAACACCCTATCCACATTCCTACAGAACCTGAACATCATCTTCCCCATCTGCTACTCATGGTCCTTCTCAGCCGAACAATCCATATTCCTTCATGTTGACCTCCACCTCAAAGATGGCTACATTAGTAGCTTTGTCCATGTCAAACTTACCAACCACCTTCTGTACCTATACTTGGACAGCTGCCACCCGTTCCACAGCAAGGAGTCCCTTCCAAACATCATAGTTACCTGTTGTTGTGCACATGTGCGGTGACAAGAAGTCCTCTTGAAATATACCAAATGTCTCATTTTGGTCTTCACAGACAGATACTAATCTCCCAACCTTGTACGGAAATAGATTTCCTGTGTCTTACCTTTCTAATCACCCATCACCTCCGAAAGTCCCACACCCAGCCACAAAAAGAGTATTCCCTCGTGACTCAGTACCACCAAGGACTGGAGCAACTGAATCACATTCTGACAGGATTTCGACTACCTCTCATTCTGCCCTGAAATGAGGAATGTCCTACCCACTACTCTAGCCACACCTCCCACAGTGGTATTCCATCTTCTATGAAACCTGCAATATCATCATATCTGTACTCCAGCCCTGCTCCCAATCTATTGCCTCAGTCTCATATCCTTGTAATAGACCTAGATGCAATACCTGTCCCATACACCTTCCCATCACAGCCTACCCCAGTCCAGTCACAAGGAATACCTATCCCATCAAATGCAGGCCTTCTTGTGAAAGCACTAATGTGATCTACAATCTAATCTTCAACCACTGTGCTATATTCTATGTGGGCCTGACAAACTGTCTGCACACACAATTGACCACCGACAAAAGGTTCCCGAGAAACAGCTGCATCACACAGTTGCTGAGCACACTGCACAACACAACAATCTCCACTTAATGACTGCTCCATGGCCTGTACCACCTGAATCCTTACTACCAGTAACAGCTTTTGTGAATTGTGCATGTTGGGAACTCTCCTTGCAAAATATCCTATGCTGCCATAACTGCACTTGCCTCAAATTTTGTTAGTCATTTTTTTCACCTGCCTATCCTCTCCCCTGTTCCCACTCCAGCAACACACAGCCTCCTATTTTCCCAGTAAAACTGAGTCTTTACTTCATTCTCTAACTTCTGGCTGCTTTACTCCCCCCTCCCCCACCCCACCCCCACCATCTTACTCCTGTGCGTAACTGCCCAACTGCAGTTTCCTACACTATCCTCTCCCCACCATATCCCTGCATGCTCCCATAAGTAGCACTTTCTAGTGAATTGTGTTTGTGTGAATGTGTGTGAGTGTGTCTAGTTCAGAAGAAGGCCCTTTAGCTGAAAGCTTATTTGTAACATGTGCATCTTTCCATTGTGTGTGAATTTAATGTAGATACATTTGAATGTAGATACATTTGAATGTAGATACATTTGAATGTAGTTTCATTTGAATGTAGTTTCATTTGAATGTAGTTTCATTTGAATGTAGTTTCATTTTAATGTAGTTTCATTTGAATGTAGTTTCATTTTAATGTAGTTTCATTTTAATGTAGTTTCATTTTAATGTAGTTTCATTTTAATGTAGTTTCATTTTAATGTAGTTTCATTTTAATGTAGTTTCATTTTAATGTAGTTTCATTTTAATGTAGTTTCATTTTAATGTAGTTTCATTTTAATGTAGTTTCATTTTAATGTAGTTTCATTTTAATGTAGTTTCATTTTAATGTAGTTTCATTTTAATGTAGTTTCATTTTAATGTAGTTTCATTTTAATGTAGTTTCATTTTAATGTAGTTTCATTTTAATGTAGTTTCATTTTAATGTAGTTTCATTTTAATGTAGTTTCATTTTAATGTAGTTTCATTTTAATGTAGTTTCATTTTAATGTAGTTTCATTTTAATGTAGTTTCATTTTAATGTAGTTTCATTTTAATGTAGTTTCATTTTAATGTAGTTTCATTTTAATGTAGTTTCATTTTAATGTAGTTTCATTTTAATGTAGTTTCATTTTAATGTAGTTTCATTTTAATGTAGTTTCATTTTAATGTAGTTTCATTTTAATGTAGTTTCATTTTAATGTAGTTTCATTTTAATGTAGTTTCATTTTAATGTAGTTTCATTTTAATGTAGTTTCATTTTAATGTAGTTTCATTTTAATGTAGTTTCATTTTAATGTAGTTTCATTTTAATGTAGTTTCATTTTAATGTAGTTTCATTTTAATGTAGTTTCATTTTAATGTAGTTTCATTTTAATGTAGTTTCATTTTAATGTAGTTTCATTTTAATGTAGTTTCATTTTAATGTAGTTTCATTTTAATGTAGTTTCATTTTAATGTAGTTTCATTTTAATGTAGTTTCATTTTAATGTAGTTTCATTTTAATGTAGTTTCATTTTAATGTAGATTCATTTTAATGTAGATTCATTTTAATGTAGATTCATTTTAATGTAGATTCATTTTAATGTAGATTCATTTTAATGTAGATTCATTTTAATGTAGATATGTAGCTAGACCTTTCCATACATATTCCACTGATACCTTGAATGACTACATAAGTCAAATACTTTACATTTTATAAGCTATTGAGTGACAATGGACCATACAGCATAATGCATCAAAATTCTCAGTACTGGCAGCTTGACCAAAGCTGATGTTCACTAACTTCGTAACTGGAGTCTCTACAGAAAACTATATCCTTCCACGTATTACATTATGCAGCCATAGTTTGTATCTCAAATGCGTATGCTACATTCATCTTGTGACTGAGTGAAATGGAAGCTGCATAGCATACGTTGCTTTTGTCTTTGTATTTCCTCAAGGCATAGTCTCTGATAACAATACTAAATAAATGAACTGTTGCACACATCTTTCTGCAATGTGTGGGTGAAAGAATGTAATATTTGTTTCCACTCATACTCTTTTACTGTGATAATGGACTGCTTAGGTAAGACTACCATTTAGTAGTTTCTTGCAAGTGTAGAATGTAAAGTGAATCACAACTCAGTTAATAAGGAATATGTTTTGTGTTTGTAAAGCTAGGAAGATCATTCAATATTTGCTATAAACCAGATCAAAGATGAAAAATTTTACTTTAATTCATACCCTGTATCTGCACCACCTATTCCAATCATCATCACATATTTATGAAGCTGTTCTGGTCACGAAGAAAGTTCATTAACTTATGGCAACAGTATAACCTTTCCACAATTAATGTTGTGTGCAGTGTGAAATTGCTAGTTTCATAACTATAGGTCTGCTCACATACTTTTCACATTGCATAACATCTTTTTGATGCAAATGTCTGTTGAACAATGTTCATTTCTGTTGATTGATTACTACTACACAAATTTATTATAATTCTGGACTGAGAATCAAACAACATTTGAGCATCTCAAGTGCATGTGCGGGAGCTGGACTGGCCTTAAAGTATCATACAGCACATAATTACTGAATGCTGAGAATACAGAAGTTACTCAGAAATAGATTTAAAGACTAAAAGCCGCACTCCATGATACTAGATGGAAGGGGTAGTTATTCAGGTGCTCAAAACCTGACCAGGACACACAAAAGAGAAGGCACAAAGAAATATAATGTTTCATTAATCAACTTTACACAGAATGTATTCCTTAACTAAGGTTGTAAAGGACTGACAAGCCTCACTGGAGCTGATTCTGCCACCACTCACCACTGACAGTGTGTGCTGGGTGGATGCCTCCTCCCGCTGCCCCCAGCAACACTAGCTTCCTGGAGATTCAATGAACAATATCAGTTTCTTGTACTAAAGCCCATGGGCATCAAACTGTAATGTACTTACCAAGCCTGTGGTGATTGAGGGCTTGTTGGGATCAGGAGTCTGTCCAGCAAACATAGCCTGATGTAACTAATGTCCAGCCTGGATGTCACATTAGGTGTCACAAGTCAGCTGGTGTTGGACTTGTAGCTTGGGCTGGCACTGCAACTTAAGCCTCATCCTGCAGCCCAGCACTATGGTTTCATGAGTGATTCTTAGTTTTGCTTTTTTTGTTTTCTGTTACAGCCACTATCAGCCAGTAGGATGTTTTCCATAAGTTAAAAGTGACTTTGCTGAAGTTGCAAGAGTCTGCAGACATTTCACAATTTTGGAGCAATGGTAAACAATGCTACTTGTGATAAGTTGGATGTCAATACTTTAATCTGTCTGGGCATGTACAGCAGCAGTGCCAGTTATGCTATATTGTGGCCCTGCAAAATTCAGTACACTGCTGCACTTCATGGACAAAGCTTCGACAAGTGTCACACAAAACGGTTTAATCTTACTGCGTACCTATTTTAATGTTAAATGAGGTGATCTATCATATTTTTTGTATTATTAGATGGAGGGTGCATGTATGTTGTAAACAAGAGTAGCACTGATACATGAAGGGATCACATTTTTGTAGATGCAAGTAGCATGATTATATTTTTAAGAAGCTCAACTGTGAGGACAAGCTGAGATGGTAGAGGTAAAAGCCTCAATGACTATATTTATCCCTTCTATAGATCCTGTTTCTGTTAATTTGATACCTCCTCTTCCACACAAATTAACTAAGGATGTATCAGTATTTGTAAGTGACTTCAAATCTGCTGCAATGATAGCAAATTGTCCAGATGAGACATGCTTGTATACGGCTAAGTTGCAGTTGACTGGTGACATGAACCCTTATGTCATGTACTATGCAGGACAGAATAAAGCACAGATATTCATACAGATTGTGAAGGGGCTTTATGAATGGCACTGCAAAGAGAACAGCATAATATGTTTTACAGAACAGTGCATGAGTTTTTAGAGAACAGCTTAATGGTTCAGCACAGAAATGAAATGAATTGGTAGGAGCATTTTCAAACATAACATTGAAGGCTGATACAAAATCCTATGAGTTAAGGCAAAACTCAAAAGCAGAGAGAGTTAATCTGCAGGAGGCTAGATGCTGGATGTGTTTTGTTTTTTTAGGATGATTTCCAGGAAATATGTCAAGGAGGATGAGAAGAAAAACCCAAAATATTTAGTCACCACACTTAGGATTGCCAGAATACTTGAAGAAATGGATACTGCCACTCAATGACAAAGGAACTGAAATGCATTTTCCTCTGAGATGATATGTCATAAGTGTGGACATGTGGGCCATGTTAGGGAGTAACACCATCAAACTCCATGTAACGAATGGAGATTAGAGCATTGTGCACAAGAGTTTTGAAATGAGACAGAACAGACAGATTTGAGACAATTGTGCATCAAATGCCAGAGGGAACTCCTTAAGCAACAGATAGTTTTTGCAATCAAACAGAGTATCATGAAAACATATGCAGAGGTAGAATGCTACCTGCAGGTCATGGTAAATGGTACTCTACATAGATTTTTGGTGAAGACAGGTGCTCGTGGCAGTAGCTCGAGTAGACATCTTAGGTAGATGCCAAAGACTACACAATATAGGACCCCTGGAGTGGGAGTCAATGATGTGGCATCATTGGGGTCAACACGGTTCACTTTCACTGTTGCAGTAAGACATTTTGAGCAACATTGCCAGATGTTGGTGATGGGTACTACACATTCCTGCCGATTTTATGGGTAACCATAATCCAGAAGTTTATCTTTTGCAGTGTACAGTCAAATTTAAAGGGACATTATTCCTGCTGGGAATGACCACTGCAAGAGTGACATCATTGCAACTTTCCGTGATGGTACATTCACACTGTACAAAATGACATGCTGATGTGTCCACTAAAGTTCAGGTTGCACATTATGATTTTCAGAGGTGCAGGTGGGGGAAAAAAAGAGAGGGAAAAAAAAAATAGAGAGAGAGTCTTGGTGAATGCGAGAACTGACCTACGAAGTGAAATGATGTGTGTCGTGGAGCTGTGGGAATGCAATAACGAGATGAATACATTATAGTGTTTTGTGTGTTCTAGTGTAGTACATGTAAGAGAAATGGAAGGAGATTATACAGTTCTGGAGCACATAGATAATTTTGGCTCAGATGAAGTCTCTCTGCCGAACTCTTCTCTTACCCTATATATGGCTCTAATCTCCCCACTAAGCACTGAAAATAGTTTGATTGAGTCCACAAACCACCTACTGAAAATAATGTAGCCAGCTCAAAATATTTACTACTGCTTCCCAACACTTGTATTGTGTTCATAGAGTTTGCATCCTCGGTAACAAAATTTAGCAATTTGCTTGTGCAGCACATACCAAAAGAATTACATAAACTGTCTCTGCTGAAGTGTCTTAGTTTTCATGAACATGCAAATGTCAACATACCAGCATCTCTTAGTATTCACAAACACACAACAATAGTTTGCATAGATGATATTAGAAAAGAAATCACATCAAATGCAATGCTCTTGACAAAAGACCTGTACACTCATACTTTTGCATAAAGTGTGCTAAGAGATGCTGTACTGCACTTTGACATAGCTCTAAAGCTGAACTTTGAAAAATGCACAATACACACTGTGCTGTCATGTTTTTGTTGTGGTGTTTAGTGTGAAAACTGGCATAGACATCTGCATCAAACCACTCTATCCTATGCAAGCCTCTTCATCTCAAAATAACTACTGCAATTTACATCCTTCTGAATCTGCTTACTGTATTCATCTCCCTCTATGATTTTTACTCCTCACAATTCCCTATAATACTAAATTCATTATCCCTGGATGTCTCTGAACACATCCTGCAACCAATCTCTTCTTGCAGTGTGGTTATGCCAAAAAATTGTACCCGGTACCTCTTCATTAGTAATTTGATCCATCCACCTGATCTTAAGCATTCTTCTGAAGCACCACATTTCAAAACCTTCTATTCTCTTCTTGTCTAAAATGTTTATGAATGATTCACTTCAGTGCATAAATACACTCCAGTCAATTACTTTCAAAAAGACTTTGAATAATACTTAAATCTATATTCAGTGTTAATAATTTTCTCTTCAGAAATTCTTTCCTTGCCATTTTCAATCCGCATTTTATATCCACTCTCCTTCAGCCATCAGTTATTTGCTGCTCAAACAGCAAGTTTCATCTATCACTGTAAGGGTCTCATTTACGAATCAAATTAAATCAGGTGATGCTGAGGAGTTAGACTATATTCCATTATCCCTGTCTTGCTTTTGTTCATGTTCATCTTATATCCTCCTTTCAAGATGCAGTCAATTCTGCTCTTCCTGTAACTGATTGAGGTTCGCCAGTGAAACTGTAAATCGATGTTTTTATTTCTTATCGCCTATCTCATATGTCTTGCTCACCAGATGGAATAGTTTTGTAATTTCTGACCCTCCCTAGGCTATCAGTGGTTCTGTTGGAATGTCTTCTATCCCTGGGGCCTTGTTTTGACTAAGAGCCTTTAGTCCTCTGTCAAGTTCCTCTCAAAGTATTGTACCTACCATCTAATTTCCATTTACAGACTCTTCCATTCCTATAATGATAATTTCCAGTTTATCTGCCTTGTATGGACCCTCTATATATTCCTTCCACCTTTCAGCTTTCCCTTCTTTGCTTAGGACTGGTTCCCCATCTGAGCTCTTTATATTCATGCAGCTACTTCTTTTTTCCCCAAAGACCTCTTTAATTTTCGTGTAGGTGGTATCTATCTTTCCCTCAGTGGAATATGCTTCTATATCCTCACATTTCTCTTGTAGCCCTTGCTGTTTAAGAAAAGAGATTGACAGGAAGTGGAAGATGGTTAAACATTTGTATTCCCTTTCAACTTTTGCTGCATTTTTAAATTTCCTCCTTTCATCAGTTCAATTCAGTATCTCCTCTGTTATCCATGGATCTCTAATAGGTCTGGTCTTTTCACCTATTTGATCCTCTGCTGCCTTGACTATTCCAAATCTCAAAGCCACCCATTCATCTTCTACGAGGTGCATTCAAGTTCTAAGGCCTCCGATTTTTTTTCTAATTAACTACTCACTCGAAATCGATGAAACTGGCGTTACTTCTCGAGGTAATCGCCCTGCAGATGTACACATTTTTCACAACGCTGATGCCATGATTCCATGGCAGCGGCAAAGGCTTCTTTAGGAGTCTATTTTGACCACTGGAAAATCGCTGAGGCAATAGCAGCACGGCTGGTGAATGTGCGGCCACGGAGAGTGTCTTTCATTGTTGGAAAAAGCCTAAAGTCACCAGGAGCCAGGTCAGGTGAGTAGGGAGCATGAGGAATCACTTCAAAGTTATCACGAAGAAACTGTTGCGTAATGTTAGCTCGATGTGCAGGTGCGTTGTCTTGGTGAAACAGCACACGCGCAGCCCTTCCCAGACGTTTTTGTTGCAGTGCAGGAAGGAATTTGTTCTTCAAAACATTTTCGTAGGATGCACCTGTTACCGTAGTGCCCTTTGGAGCACAATGGGTAAGGATTACGCACTCGCTGTCCCAGAACATGGACACCATCATTTTTTCAGCACTGGCGGTTACCCGAAATTTTTTTGGTGGCAGTGAATCTGTGTGCTTCCATTGAGCTGACTGGTGCTTTGTTTCTGGATTGAAAAATGGCATCCATATCTCATCCATTGTCACAACCAACGAAAAGAAAGTCCCATTCATGCTGTCGTTACGCGTCAACATTGCTTGGCAACATGCCACACGGGCAGCCATGTGGTCATCCGTCAGCATTCATGGAGCCCACCTGGATGACACTTTTCGCATTTTCAGATCGTCATGCAGGATTGTGTGCACAGAACCCACAGAAATGCCAACTCTGTAGGTGATCTGTTCAACGGTCATTCGGCGATCCCCCAAAACAATTCTCTCCACTTTCTCAATCATGTCGTCAGACCAGCTAGTGCGAGCCCGAGGTTGTTTCGGTTTGTTGTCACACGATGTTCTGCCTTCATTAAACAGTCGCACCCACGAACGCACTTTCGACACATCCATAACTCCATCACCACATGTCTCCTTCAACTGTCGAATTTGAATTGGTTTCACACCACGCAAATTCAGAAAACGAATGATTGCACGCTGTTCAAGTAAGGAAAACGTCGCCATTTTAAGTATTTAAAACAGTTCTCATTCTCGCCGCTGGCGGTAAAATTCCATCTGCCGTCTCTGGGATGTATTGACAATGAACGCGGCCTCATTTTAAAACAATGTGCATGTTTATATCTCTTTCCAGTCCGGAGAAAAAAAATTGGAGGCCTTAGAACTTGAATGCACCTCGTATGTTCCTTTCCCCTATTCTAGTCAACTGTTGCTTCCCCTAAAGCTTTCAGACACCTCTTGTTCTTTCAATTTATCCACACCCAATCACCTTAATTTCCTGCAGCTTCAATTTGCAGTACATAACCTATACATTGTTGTCAAACATATCTGCCCCTGCAAACATCTTACAATTTAAAATCTGGTTCCAAAATCTCTATATTACCATTACATAACCAATCTAAGATTAACTTCAGACTTCCTGTCACATTCATAATGAGTGTGAATCCTTCACCGTCTTGGCTTCATGCAGTGGCCCATTTTCATTTTTGACTTCATTCACTTCCCAAGGACTCTTCTCTGGATTTGATCTGTTACTGGGAGTTTCTTGATCTTCACATGCAAATTTGTACATGAAAATTCTATGTTTAAGATGGTTATAAGATGACCGTGGTGTTGGATGTGCCTTTGAATCTGAAAATCATCAGTGCCGAAGATGGCTTCCAGAACACTGAATGCTTCTTACAGCAGGACTCTGTACCCTCTATCATGGCCACCCAGTACATGCAAAATACACTTTTTAATTGTGTCATAGTCTGATTCTCTCAGTGTCCTTCAGAACCTGTGTGTACTGTATACAGTCCATCCCTTACTGTAATGGGTCCAAGAAAGCTTTAACTTGCTTGCTGTTCAGGAGCCACCATGATGTTCATGTGGGTTCCTGGCCACGTCAGTCTGACAGGGAATGAAACTGCTCCCTAGGCTGCAGTCCTCCCACCTCACCTTGTCAGCACTTCCATTCCTTCAGATACTCTCCGTGCTGCCATCTGTTGGCAGATGGTGTCACTTTTGACTTCACCACCCATCTTCTCTTCACAGGAATAAGCTCCAGGTAATTAAAACTCTCTCAATGGCTTGGCCAACTTCCTCTTGGCCATCTTCACATGAGAAGATCATTTTAGCTAGGTTGTGTATTGGGCATTGTGGTGACCCCCCCTCCCCACTTTTTAGCCGTCACCATTTGTGGCAATCCTCACCACTTTACACACATTGTCAACAACCTTTGACAGTTTGCCATTTCCTGTCCCAGTGCCCTTTGTAAAACCACTTACATTCCAATGTATGTCGCTGTTATCAGCCATTTTAGGAAACATTGCACAGGCGGTCAATTGCGTTTCACTTTTTATCCACTGAAGCAATTTAGTGAAGGACATATAATCTGTGATGAGGGACCTCTGCTGCGTATACAGCATATTTTGTGGACCCTCCTCCTTTCCTTCTTTTGATTGGGGTTAAAAAGAAAGCTCTCTCCCTTTGCACCCTTATTTCTTGCAACGGTACTATACCCAAAACCCAGCATGGTAGCAATTCTATTGGGTGGTGGGGAGGAGGGGAGTTCTGGTCAATGATTTACTGGCCAGGTAACTGGCCATGGGTGCCCCACAGCCACAGCAACAAAGTCCCCACTGTGAATGGGTGGTACCACGACAAGACTCCCACATGAAGTTACTCAAACATCCTTCTGCTAGTGGTCGGTCACATGGCCCCAGCAGTCTCTTCTGAAGCTAAGACAATATGATATAGAGAAGTATCACCCTGAAATTTTTCCTTCCCTGATTACAGCATGGAAGGAACTTATGGCTCAGAGACAAGACAAGAAATAAAACTTGGTTTGTTCTATGACAGGCAATGATTAATTTTTGACTACAAAGCCTTTGTTATTCATTGAACATCTTGACATGTTTGGGGAAGTGGCAGTAATTTCAAAAATTAAAAGTGGCTCCATTCTGCTTAAAACTGCCTCTCCTCAGTCACAGGCCCTGTTTGCCTGCAATAAGCTAGGGGATTATTCTCTCACTATTAACTCCACATAAGAGTCTGAATATGGTGCAGGGATTCCACCTAGATCGCATTTTAGATACTTATTTAAGAGCTTTTTGCTAATTGGGGTGATGACATGTCTTTTGGTTCCCACGGGAGACCATAGAAAAATGCACAACACAGTGGATACTGGAGCCTTCAACTTTACCTTTGATGGTTACTCTTTGAATAATAAGATCATGGTGGTGGTGTACCACTGTGATGTCAGGCCATATGTCCGTACTCCCATTTGGTGCTACAAATGCATGCAATTTAGACACGTCTTCATGCTGGGGTGCCAGTCTTTTCTGTAGGGATTGTGGTTTTTTGGTTGTACCCCCCCCCCCCCCCCCCTCCCATCTGTTTCAACTGTGGGGATCACCATTCCTCCTGTTCATCAGACTGCACCAAACATGAAAAGAAAATCAGGAATACAGACCCTCACATATCAAGAGACCAAGAAGAAACATGATCTCCTACATCCTAAGCGTACAATAATTACAAACGCTACTACTACAACTATGTCTTCTTCTTCAGTGGCTGTGCCATCACCCTCCATGTCTCCTTTGTCTGGCCTACTAGGCTGTCTGACTACAACTGATCCCATGGTGGAGGGGGATCCTCCTCCTACTGCTGCTTCCCCCACACCCATTTTGTTTATGTCGACTCCATATCCACCAGGGACATCTTTCCCCAACCTCTACCCAGAGAACCAATATTGACCTCCAGCACATCTTACCAGAAAGGTGTCCCTCGGGAGACTCCCTTCTCAGGGCTCTGCTGACTTGCAACCAGATGCCAGCCAGTGGATGAAGAAGGCACAGTTTGCAGGTCACAGGATTTCACATTTTTCCTCTGCCTCAGAATCTTGAGCAGACAAACCCTAATCTAAATTACCTAAGGAAAATATGTCATCCAAAAGAGGGAGATTCTGATGACCACTATGCTGCCAGACCCCACATGTTCTGCCTCTGTGTCTGAGGTAGTGTTCCTGATGGCTAGTAGGAACCAACAGCCAAATGCTCGAACACTTATTAGTGTATGCACAATGTCATGTCCTTGGCATTTTCAACCGTATCTGATGCAAGGTTGAGTTCCCGTCTCAGTGGTGAGAAAGTATGACTGTCTCTTTTCTGAATCTGGTAAAAAAACCCTTGATAGGGACAGCTATTGTGGAATTAGCCCACTTATGATCTTAGCTGTCTGTCCACATGTTCCAGCCAACTGCAGTGTTTGTACCTTGAGTCCTGGGACCTTTTGGCTGTGTCCAAGGTTGGTTTTCACCAAGATCATTCTACTACTGAAAATTTGGTATGCCTGGAGTCTGCTACTCAGTCAGCTTTTCCTGACATTAACATCTTGTAGCTGTTGTCTGACTTTCATAGGGTCTAACACACCACACCACACCACGCGACATCACTCGAGGAGGGTATCCAGGATGTGGTGGAGTCTCTGGGGCCAACTCCCAATTTTTGTCCAGACCACCTTGTCTTGCTGTACTTTCTAGGTTAAAGTTGGTACTTCCACCACTACTCACCATATACAAGAAAATGTGGTCCACAGTTACTACAAAATGTGTCACACTCATTACAGAGCCCTATCAGTGGTCTAGCTGCAGCTGAGGGGGTCTACAACGTAACCCTCCCTGTATGCTGATGACTTTGCATCTACTATGGCTCCTCAACTGTGGGTGTTGTTGAATGTCAACTGCAGGATGCCACAGGAAAGATGCAGTCCTGGGCTCTCACCCATCGCTTCCAGGTTTACACCTGCAATACATGTCATGCAGCTCTGTCACTATTAAACTATCATATTGTCTATCCCTAAGCAGAACTCTAATCCTAAGAGGTGATACAAACCACCACATTGAGTATTTGGTTCTCAAGGTAGTCTATGATTCCCAACTGATGTGGCTATCCCATCTTTGCCAACTTAAGCAAACTTGCTGGTCACACCATGAGGCTGCATTCACACTGTACACTGGGCCTCGTTGATGTATACCAGACCAGCCACAACTAGCTGGTTCAGGCAGCTGTCCTGGGTGTTCACACAGTATGCTGGACTAGGAGAACAAAAGAGAATAAATCCACATCCTGATTTTGGTGCTGTGTAAGCTCTTGGTGATGTATAAGACTATGGCCCATCATTTGATGAACTTGAAAAGTAATTACCTTGTAAGCTTTTTTTTACAAGGAAAGTAAATCTTTTATTTCATTTGTCTTTTTGTAGTTCTATAATGTTTCTTGGTCAGTTTTGGAATCAGATTATTCTACACATGATAGTGTAGCAGCTTCACTTCTTACTAAACCATTTACTTTTTCATAATTCATAATGATCATTACGAAAGGACACAGTATGTAAATCAACTGCATGTTGCTGACAAACAGTGTAATGAGGGAGTTTGTTATTGCATAGCTTACTGTTAGATACATTTTAGACCATACATTATTGCAACAGAAATATAGCTAGAAGTCAAATGATTTTTATTCCAGTCTTTGAAATAGGTCGTCATCAAAGAAATTGATATTGTAATCAGACAGTATTGACCATCTTCAGATCTGTTCTATTGTCACTACTGACTGAAACCAGTCATCGTCAAAGGAGCTGATATTATGATCAAAGACTGGAATAAGAATCATTTGACAGTATTGGATCACTGTTCATACTAACAACTATGTCACAGCTTGTGATAGCTAGAAGTTCAAAAAAATTTCCAAATGGCACTGACACATATATGCCTCCATTTACAAACAGTGCAGGATGTAATAAGTGAATTGCTATTGATAATTTCTGGCATAGTCAGCCCTTTGTGTTATTTTAATGTACCATGCCTAGAAACATCCAAATATGTACAAATTTATTCTTCGGCAACATCTGATTATAGTGGACAGTCATCTGCTATGGTTTTACAGTGGTCCACACCTTACATTATAAAAGGCATACAGTTATTTGTTGTCTACATCTACAATTAGGAGAATATATATTTTGTATTTGGATGCAGAAGAGAAGAACAATTTAATTTAAGATGAGACTACTGTGGATTGACTGCAATAAAAACTTGCAACATTCTGCTTAATTCCTGTCTAGTTGGAGATGAGAAACAGCAGATGCTGAAAAATTGAATTACTTTTATAGATGTTTCTATATCTAAGTCTGATTAATACAGAGGACATTCACTTTTGACAGTTTTGTAGTTCTGGGAAACTGTAGTTCTACATGTTGTTAACAATTGCATGTTTTAGATTGACTTTATCTCTACTTTCAAATGCAGATAGCTCTTACAATTAGTATTTATTTTAGGAAATTGATCTCTTGAACTGATTGTATTATATTGGAGAAATTTGTCCAACAAATGATAGCTTCAAACCAAAATACTATCTCCATGTGCTAATACTTGTAATTGTCATTTAAATAAAATAAAATATGAAGTGGGTTTATTGCCCAATGACACCTATTGATGAAAATGGTACAGTGGCAGAGGCTGATTAACAATTTGTGTGATATTTCTGATAAGAATAGACGTGAGACATGTTATACATTTACGACAGAATCTGAAGTGTAGCTTCAAAGGCTTGCACTGGTCACCACCTCTTGCCAGCAATATTAAACATTCTGTATATCAACGGTATATCATGAGCCAGCTCTTGCCATTCCTACGTGGTCTGACTGCCAGTGTGAAAACCACAATGGAAAACACTGAGGCAGTGAAGGGTATTAGTACGTGTTCACACTGTGCACTGGGCCTAGTTGTGCCTGGATTTCAAACTCATTAACACCAGCTCAGGTACAGACCACTCTTGACTTCTGCAGCTCTACAAAGCTCTGATCCTGTCACTTCTTCGAAATGTGGTGCTACAGAAGAATGCTGAAGATTAGATTGGTAGATCACATAACTAATGAGGAAGTATTGAATAGGATTGGGGAGAAGAGAAGTTTGTGGCACAACTTGACCAGAAGAAGGGATGGGTTGGTAGGACATGTTCTGAGGCATCAAGGGATCACCAATTTAGTATTTGAGGGCAGCGTGGAGGGTAAAAATCGTAGAGGGAGACCAAGAGATGAATACACTAAGCAGATTCAGAAGGATGTAGGTTGCAGTAGGTACTGGGAGATGAAAAAGCTTGCACAGGATGGAGTAGCATGGAGAGCTGCATCAAACCAGTCTCAGGACTGAAGACCACAACAACAACAACAACAACAACAACAACAACAACAACAACATGTGCAGAACAGGGAATCAGTGATCAGGCCGTTGCAGCATCCCTGAATATGGAAGTTAATAGGAACATAAAAAAAGGGAGGAAGGTTATCTGTTTAGCAAAAGTAATAGAAGGCAGATTTCAGATTACCTAACAGATCAAAACGAAAATTTCTGTTCCAACACTGACAATGTTGAGTGTTTATGGAAAAAGTTCAGGGCAATTGTAAAATGCGTTTTAGACAGGTACGTACAAAGTAAAACTGTGAGGGACGGGAAAAACCCACCATGGCACAACAACAAAGTTAGGAAACTACTGCGAAAGCAAAGAGAGCTTCACTCCAAGTTTAAATGCAGCCAAAACCTCTCAGACAAACAGAAGGTAAACGATGTCAAAGTTAGCATAAGGAGGGCTATGCGTGAAGTGTTCAGTGAATTTGAAAGTAAAATTCTATGTACCGACTTGACAGAAAATCCTCGGAAATTCTGGTCTTACGTTAAATCAGTAAGTGGCTCGAAACAGCATATCCAGAGACTCCAGGATGAGGATGGCATTGAAACAGAGGATGACACGTGTAAAGCTGAAATACTAAACACCTTTTTCCAAAGCTGTTTCACAGAGGAAGACCGCACTGCAGTTCCTTCTCTAAATCCTCGCACAAACGAAAAAATGGCTGACATCAAAATAAGTGTCCAAGGAGTAGAAAAGCAACTGGAATCACTCAACAGAGGAAAGTCCACTGGACCTGATGGGATACCAATTCGATTCTACACAGAGTACGCGAAAGAACTTGCCCCCCTTCTGACAGCCGTGTACCGCAAGCCTCTAGAGGAATGGAAGGTTCCAAATGATTGGAAAAGAGCACAGGTAGTCCCAGTCTTCAAGAAGGGTCGTCGAGCAGATGCGCAAAACTGTAGACCTATATCTCTGACGTCGATCTGTTGTAGAATTTTAGAACATGTTTTTTGCTCGAGTATCATGTTTTTGGAAACCCAGAATCTACTATGTAGGAATCAACATGGATTCCGGAAACAGCGATCGTGTGAGACCCCAACTCGCTTTATTTGTTTATGAGACCCAGAAAATATTAGATACAGGCTCCCAGGTAGATGCTATTTTTCTTGACTTCCGGAAGGCATTCGATACAGTTCCGCACTGTCGCCTGATAAAGTAAGAGCCTACAGAATATCAGACCAGCTGTGTGGCTGGATTGAAGAGTTTTTAGAAAACAGAACACAGCATGTTGTTATCAATGGAGATACGTCTACAGACAAAGTAACCTCTGGCATGCCACAGGGGAGTGTCATGGGACCATTGCTTTTCACAATATATATATATAAATGACCTAGTAGATAGTGTCTGAAGTGCCATGCAGCTTTTCGTGGATGATGCTGTAGTATACAGAGAAGATGCAGCATTAGAAAATTGTAGCGAAATGCAGGAAGATCTGCAGTGGATAGGCACTTGGTGCAGGGAGTGGCAACTGACCCTTAACATAGACAAATGTAATGTATTGCGAATACATAGAAAGAAGGATCCTTTATTGTATGATTATATGATAGCGGAACAAACACTGGTAGCAGTTACTTCTGTAAAATATCTGGGAGTGTGCGTGCGGAACGATTTGAAGTGGAATGATCATATAAAATTAATTGTTGGTAAGGCGGGTACCAGGTTGAGATTCATTGGGAGAGTCCTTAGAAAATGTAGTCCAACAAAGGAGGTGGCTTACAAAACACTCGTTCGTCCTATACTTGAGTATTGCTCATCAGTGTGGGGTCCGCACCAGATCGGGTTGACAGAGGAGATAGAGAAGATCCAAAGAAGAGCGGCGCGTTTCGTCACAGGGTTATTTGGTAACCGTGATAGCGTTACGGAGATGTTTAACAAACTCAAGTGGCAGACTCTGCAAGAGGCGCTCTGCATCGCAGTGTAGCTTGCTCGCGAGGGTTCGAGAGGGTGCGTTTCTGGATGAGGTATCTAATATATTGCTTCCCCCTACTTATACCTCCCGAGGAGATTACAAATGTAAAATTAGAGAGATTAGAGCACGCACGGAGGCTTTCAGACAGTCGTTCTTCCCGCAAACCATACGCGACGAACAGGAAAGGGAGGTAATGACAGTGGGACGTAAAGTGCCCTCCGCCACACACTGTTGGGTGGCTTGTGGAGTATAGATGTAGATGGGTGTGATTTATGAGTTAGGACCTCTTTTTCACTGTAGTCTATCAATCACAAAGTCAGTGTGGAATATCATAGGAATTCCTTTGGGGATTGGAGCTTTGTTCAGCTTTAATGATGTCAGCTGTTCCTGAACACCACTGACATGAATAATTATTTAATTCTTGTTTTCAGTGGTATGACAAATTGGACAGCTCTCATTGATTTTACTTTGTAAAGAAACAGTTGAAAATGTAGTTCAGCATTTCAGCTTCTGCTTTGCTATCCCAAATTTCAGTTCTTGTCTTATTTGCTAGATACTGGACACTAGCTTTGATACTAGTAACAGCCTTTACTTATGACTAGAATTATTTTGGGGTTTTGTGACATCATTTGACAATATTCTTGTATGGAAGTCATTGAACACATCTTGCAGTGCTCTCTTGACTGCCAAATGTCCATCATCTCTCTACCTATAGTCCAATGCTTTGTTTCACTTCTATTATGCGGTCATCTCTGTTTATTTCGAAGTTTCTTTGCAGTGGACTGTATACCATGGAAGCTCCCTCCCATTATGAACTGTTCTGCTAGGTACATACCCATCTAGTGTGTGGTGAACTATTCCTTTAAACTTGAGCCCTAGTTTATCTACATCCTCCTGACCTGTGCTGAAAGTTAGAAGTTCCTCACTGAGCTGAAACATTACTGATCTTTTTGTCTAGTTTAACTAGCAGAAAGATACATATGTGAGTAGAGTTGTCCTTTGTACTTTGGCCACATCAGAACTGATATCAGTGGTAATAATTGTTGTCACAACTACATCATGCTCATTCTCAAAGAGGAAGCATTTTGTAGATCAAATATGTGTGAGAGATTACAACTCTCAGCAACCTCTGGAATGTAAACTATTCAACTGCCTGAGATCTGCTTTACACACAAATTGTTAGCCTCTATTTGCTTGCCAAAACTGAATGCTTTTGGAGGAAATTAAACTATTTATGCATGGTGACAGCTTTATGGTGAAACACTATGGGTATATGGGGCCCAAGCAGGCAACACATACCCCAAATGGGGATAAATATGTCACAGTATTTTACACATGACAGACAATCAAAATGTTTTTACTTGATACCATATTGTATGTGTTAATTAATCAACTAACACAAAAGAAATGCAAATTTTTTATTAAATTACATGATAATTAAGATAAGACCACATGCTGGAGCTCAAACCTGGAACGTTTAGGCTCAAGAGCTTAGAAATAGTTTGTGGTATTACATGCCCTTGAGCACTTACAGTATAACATTGCATAACATTTCTTATGACAGTGTGGGCCAGTTGCATGGATATGAAAGTAGGTCAGGCCAGAAGTGGAGGCAAATTTCCCAGATGTGAAAGCAGTTCAGGCCAGAATGTCCTGTCAAACTCTTAGTGTGTGCATGGAATCAGATGCACATATCACATCATTAATCCCAGTAAACCAGATAGTGGGCCACTGAGATTCATCTGACTCATATCAATGGCTTGTTTATTGTGAAGCAGATAAACATATACTGTGTAAGTTGTGTATGCTTTTTCAGCCTTATATAATGAATAGCAGTCATTGTAGCAGTCATAAGCCATGAATTCATAAATTCCAGAAGGTTTCATAAATGTGCAAAATTGCATGCGAATTTCAAATGAAATAAAGATGCACTTGAAAAGTCAAGTAATTTGGTAAACATTGTGACAAACCAAATGAAGATTGTAGGTAACTCAAAAATTAGCATATTGTGAAATTATCACACACTAATCAAATGTTTCTTGCATTTTGTTTTGCATGTTAAATGACTTGCCTTTAAGAGGAAAAACAAACTGAAATGCTACTTTTGATGACAGATTGCAGTTTAGAGTAAGGGCAAATATTTCGAGAATTTTCTAAGCCATTTTGCTGCTATTCAATTCACTGTGCATATTTCAGTCTTCTTTTGAAATTACAAAAATTACTCCACAGAAATTTACAAAATCTGCACTCTTGTCGGAAAGCAACAAAACAAGTCAAAAATGGCTGGCTCAGCTTCTGGCATATTCTACTGCACATTCATTTGTGCGATTTTAAAATCACTTTCAAGACAGGAACACTGACCAGACCAGAAAACAGTTGTATCTGCAACATATTATACCCAGTAACTAATGTCTTCAGCAATTGGGTACTGAAATCTTGTGGAACCATTTTGAGAGCAGCTCTAAATATGCCAAATGTATTTCTAAATGAACCCAAATATAATAACATTCTGAAACCAACTATAGAGTTTTGTTATGCATTAACCTACTGGTTGAGCATGAGCAAGAAGAGAATTTGATTTCCATGTAAATCAACACGCAAATTGATGTTGAAAGTTGTGGTAGTGGTTGAAAAGTGCAAAAATTGTAATGGTAGGAAAGAGAGAGAACAGGGGTTATTATGGGACCAATAGGAAATAATGTAGATGCTTGGAAAATCTGGGAATGTAAATACAATTTGCACTAATGTCATACTTCCAGCTTGTTTATATTTATGATCTTAACCAGGTACTAAAAGAGATTTTTAGGAACCAATGGAGAAAAAGATGCATGTCTTAAAATTTCTAATATTTTGTGGCTACTGAGGTGAAATTGCACCTCCAATATTCAATGCCACAATTTTGGGAAAGCATTTGTACTGGAGAAACAACAAGAGCTCTGGAGCCAGTGGAAAGTATTGGTAGTGCATGGCACCCAGAAACACACAACAGAATAAAGTGCTGAATTTGTAGATAAATTTTTTATAGTGAACCCATACCCAAGGCACCATTTGGACATAAAATGTGTGTACCATGTAGTCAGAGGTTTGATAGTGGTTCAGTGTAGGAACTCAAAGTGAGAGGAGCATGTCATTGTCAGTCCCTGTTATAATTATGACACCACATACCATTTTCATATGCCAAAAACAGTGGCTGTGAGAATGTGGTATATTTACAGCTAGGAGGGTAATTAGTGTTCTGTGGACATTCTTCACTCTTGAGTTGAAAGAGTACCTCCACCACTCAGAAGGGAACCCAGTGAAAAATTCCCAAAACATTGTCCACACGTTGTGCTGCTGTTCGGCCCACAGAGCAGAGGTACTTATTTCTGCTATTTATGTATCCTGAAGCCGGAGATTTGAAAGTGCTGCAGTTCTCAACCCAAGTTTCATGATTATTAAGTTTCAGTGAAGTATTTTGTACTTAAATTTTCCTATTATTTTCTTTTCTTGCATGTCATTTACAGTAAAGTAATGTACACATCTAATTCTCTTTGTGATGTTCATTAGATACATTGGCAGAAACAAAACAAAATACGTGACTGTAGCTGTGACATCAAGAGTGGGTCAGAGCTGCAGTCAGGTCAGGCTCAGTGGTGGCAACACCTGCCAGCTGGTCGGCGAACTTCATGATGTTTGTAATTGTAAGTATTCCAATATTTACATGTATCATCAAGCAGCTGTATTTTTTAGAAATATTTGTATTTGGATCTTGCTGTCTTTCTGCTGTTCAACTCTTTAGAGCAATAGTAGGGTTAAGAAAAATTAATGAATACTCATTCGTGTAATGATGTCTGGGAATGAAAAAGTTTACAGATGGGAAATTAGGAAACGCTGAATTTGTAGGAAGATGAACAGGTATTTGTGTTTTCTTTAGCATCCTGCAAGCAGATCAGGATCAGAGCTGACTAATGTTAATTTGCAGTTGTGTAGTAGGCTCTTCCAACTCATAGCATTGGTGTCTAAAATTACAAGCTGGAAGGCTTCCAGCTAGGGAACTTGCTGCAAAATGACAAGGAAATTTTGAACAAAATATCTAATGCCAGACAGCTGTGTATGATAAACTGTGATTAATCCAATGAGGTAGTAACACAATGACTTTGTATAAGGTGTGATCAAACAGTGGGAATTTCTTCATTTTGTAGGCTTTATACATCATATTTTCATCTTGTTTGTACACACAGTTCCTCATGTATGTTTGAATTTTCAACTGTTTTGAATATTTAGTTGCTTGTTGACAGTTGAAAAAGTGATACATATTTTCTAGTAATTGACAAAAGATGGATAGATGAATTTGCATTATAATTAGTTTTAAAACAGAATGAAGTACAACACCATAGTCAAAATGTTGGCTGTGGGTTTTGGCAAATCTACTATGAAAGGGGAAAGAATTTCAAAGAGAGTTGAAGGTATTGAAGACACTTTTAAACATTTAAATCAATGACCACCCTGGATGCCCAACCACAGCAATAACTGAGGACAGATTTTCCAGAACCATTTTGTTTGCTTCTTTCACACTGAGCGTTTGCTTGGAATGGACCAAAAGATATTCAAATATCAGCAATTTTTTGAAGGTTTTAGGCATGAAACCTGTAGCAGCTACGTTTTCTGTGAAGTTGCTGAATTTTGACCAAAAAGGACATTGCTCAGTAATTGTTGAATCAGGTCAGCAATTATCTAGAACTTCCAAAGAAAGTTCCTCAGTTTCATCATCCATTATACCTGAGGCCCAGCAAAGAAAACTGCCTGAAGAGCCAAGACTGAAAGAAAAAAATCCAAAAATTTAATCTCATGTGAAGGTTTCCACCACTCCTTCCTTAGATTAAAATTGGATATTGCATCATGAGTTCCTGCTTCATGGTTGTACAGTCAGTAAGTAATACTACCCACAAGTTAAGCCCCACTTGTGTAAAGCAATACACAGAAAATGACCAGAACTGTGGCAAAACTACCCGCGGAAATTGAATCATGATAATTTTCCCACTTGCACCTCAATGCCTGTTCACAATTTTGTGGCAAGTAAAAACAAAACTGTTGTGTTGACTCAGGTAGGGTATTTTCCATACATAGCCCCTGCAATGTTTTTCTATTTGTGGATGAGGAGAACTGTGTAAGGATGTTTTGCCACTATGAGGTAAAAACAGAATTGCTGAAGGAGCTGAAGAACACACAGAAAGTGAATTCCGTAAGAAGTTTGAAGCTTGCATAAAGTGCTGGTACAAGTGTATTATAGCTGAGGGCAATTACTTCCAAAGGGACAATTTGAAATTGATGAATAAATAAATATTCTGTAATAAAATCAAGAATTCCCATTACTTAAACAATATTGTACAATCCTGCTTCTACCCTGTGCATCTAAGTACTGTGAGAAAGTAAGCCCACTCCAGAAGCAGAGCATAGCAGTTCCTGCGTCTAAGGCAAGCAGTCATTTGAATACCTCACAATGCCTGTTGCAGTGTTTATATTGGCTCCCAAATGTGACACCCATGGATTGCGTGCCGCCTGTATCGCCTGGGCTTGTTCCATCCCGGCTTCACTATTTATTGCCATGTAGTCTTGCTGTCCTTAGCCAAAGAACAGTTTCTCAGCAACCTGGTCGACAAAGTTTTACTTCTGCATGCACACATTATGCAATATTATTCTTTGAAACTACTCAAGGTACCTAATGTAAATCATTTGCAATACTTGCCCTTTGAGAGAAAGCCTTGTAGTCTGTACTTGGACTACAAAAATATTTCTGTTAGTTTTATGCAGGACACACACACACACACACACACACACACACACACACACACACACACACACTTATCTTCATTACAAAATTAATTTTTAATTGCTCTATAAATACTTTAATATACGGATTAACCTCTCTCTACATTTAACTCATCTCTTTCCAGTAAACCTAAGTCTTTCACCATATAAATTTACCAGTATGCATAATGAATTCATCTTTTTCTGTTAATCATAGTCATTCAGTACATCATTATATTATAAAAGGCAATCTTATCTTGAACATAAAAATAATTCTTTACGCTGGTTTGCATGTAATCATCTTCAATACATAAATTTACAAACATTTATCATTCTCTTATCAAGAATAACAGTACCCATATACAGTAAAGGATTATTGTGATTACAATATGAATATTCTTAAGTCTTTTAAAACCACTTTACCACTTCTTTTCATCTCTTGCCTGTTATTGACATAAACATCAGTGGTTCACTTCTCTGCACATCCTAAAAATATTGCCTCGACACACTGTTTAGTAGTGATGTAACATCTGAAATACTTACTTCATATCTAATGGGTGTTCTTCCAAATACTTCTTCCCTATTCTCTCTGAAATGTCTTCAACAAGTTTATATATCATTTCTCTCTTACAACAGTGATTCACTATTGTACCTCCCCACATTTATAGCCTGCAGTTCTAAACAGAAATGAAAAACCGCTCAGGGGGTTTGCCACTCCTTGGAAGGTTCGTGCATGGCTAGCATGGGGCCCCAACCTATGCAGCACTTTTTCCCTTCTATGCTGTGTCTATCCTCTTCCTGTTCTTCTTCTCGTCCATTGGGGGAACATGTCTGGGGTAGTACTGGGAACATTCTGCATTCTGTCGCTGACCTGTGAATTCTCTTGACTTTATTTTAAACTCCCTTTTCCTTTATTTGTTCTCTTCCCCTCTAGTTCCTCCGCTTCAGCATTTGAGGATCCTTTTTTTCTTCTTCCTCCCTGTGCACTTCTGAAGGCCGGCCCATGTGTGTGACACACAAAAGGTGACTGGGTAATGTGTAATTTCCAGCCCCGGGTCAACAGGTGGGGTTCGCACGAACCCCTGGTACAGGTGAGGCCCAGGGAGGGGATTGCCTGAGCTGTAACCTTCCTGTCTTGCCAATGGGTTCCTCCATCAGGTGTTCAGTGGGTGTGACCTGTGGTGTGAACAATCACCTAAGGCAGGTGAGCCCCCTTGTGAATGGGTCCCCCAGTTGGAAAGAGCATGCCATTGGAGACACTGGAAATCATCCTCTCCATCAACATCGACGAAACGTAAACTTATTGAGGCTACTGATCCACAGAACCTTCCCACTGCACTGTGGTTCCTAGTTGTATCACATACTGAAGACAGTTGGTCCTTCGCCACGGTCAATCCGTTTATTATTCAGAAAGGTGTTAATGCCATTGCTGGCCATGTGAAGTCCTGCTCTCATTTATGGAATAGCACTTTGCTTTTGGAGACTGCTTCTGATTCTCAAGCATAACAACTGCTTGCTGCCTCACTTCTCCATGGCTACCCTGTTCGTGTCAAGACACAAAGCACTTTGAATTCTTCCCCTGGTGTCATTTACACCAGGCTGCTTGACGGTCTAACCGAGGCTGAAATACACTCTTACTTCTCTGATCAGGGTGTCATTGCCATCCATAGTGTGGGTGGGCAGTGTGGAGGAATATACCTCTTTTATTACACTATTTTCCTCACCTTTGATAATTTCATAGCCTGCTTTAATCTTGGATGGCAGCACCACCCTATCACAGTCTGGCCGTACATTGTTTAAACAATAACACTGGTAGCAGTGCATTGGATTCACATACTCTATGCATTTGGCTTGGTGTTGACAAGATGTTAATCTGTGGCAGGGATGCACATGAGGGCGAATGTCCTCCTCCTCCTCCTCCTCCTCCTCCTCCTCCTCCTCCTCCTCGCTGTGTCGGCTGCAAAGGTGGCCATGCCGCCGCCTCCTCCCGCGATTGTCCCATTTATCTACATGAGTGGGCTGTTCAGGAGATATGGGTAAAGCAAAAGTGCCTTACCCAGTAGCTCGCAAGTTACTGGCTAGTCTCAAACCCTGTGTTCTCCTGTCTGGCACCTATAGTTCCATTCTTGTTACCCCTCACTCTGAAGGACATGGTCTCACAGACATGCAACCTCAAATTTGGCTCTGATATTGTGAAGCCACTCAGTGTCAAGGTAGCATCACCTTCCCTCCTCCCCTCCTCCCCCCCCCCCCCCACCCCATCCTGCTGAGCAACTAACCGTTAAACTCTCACCTTAAGGGGCAAAGCTACCCCCTCGCAAGTGGCAGGCAGAAAAGGACAGGAGGTGTACTCCTGAGAAGTCTACCTCTGTCCCTCCAGCCAAACACCACCCAAGTCTTCCTCTGCCCTTAGTGAACTACTTCAAGCCCTTCTGGTCAAACAGTCTTCTCCTTCACCCACTCAAAGCTCCTGCTTGACTGTGTCGCCATGTGATCACATAGCCTGGAAGGCCTCTGTCTCTCTGGTGCGCACCATTGACCATTTTTTTTTTTTTGGCATTTGACTCCACAGACCGACTGCACAAGCATACCGATGATGCTTCTGTGGACCCCATGGAGCAGGATCCTTCTGCTTCTGTGCCCTGTAGTAGCGACTCCACACCAGCTGTTCCTCAGCAGCTGCCGAGTTGATACCCCTACGTCTCTTCGTCCTCATGATTGTCCTCAAGTTCGTGGCCTTCGGTCCCAGAGAGAGGATTTATGGCTGCCTCTGGCATCAGAGCATCCCTTGTACTCTGCCTTTAGGAAACAAAATTGTACCCTCAAGACTGCTTCGAGCTTCCACATTACTTATCGAGCCATTTTTGACCTTCCCCCTGACATCGGCATCCCATCTCGTGGGGGTGTCGTGCTGCTCATACGGGATTACCTTCGCAGCCAACCCATCTCCCCGACTACCCATCTTCAAGCTGTTACCATTCGCCTTTTCCTTCCTCACCTGACTTTCTCCCTCTGTACCATTTATGTACCTCCGTCCTTCGATGTCACCAGGACAGACATCCTTCAGCTTATTTGGCAGGTACCTCACATTTCTGCTACTTGGTGGCATCACCCCTATTGCAGTTCTCACAGAACCCGTCCAAGAGGTGCCCTCTTGGCTCATCTTCTTAATAAACTCGACCTCTTCTGCCTGTCAATGCAATTCATGCATGGAGATGAGATCTCTGCATTTTTAACTGCCACACTACACTGGAAAACTGCAAAGTGTAGAGTTCTTCAGGATAGCAAAATAGCTAGCTGGATTTCATTCACTAGTTCCTTTAACAGTTCCACACCTTCCTCTGTCATGTGGGCCAGCCTCTGATGGCTCTCTGGAACCAAGACACATTCCCCCATTTCTGGTCTGACAGTGGGTGCTGATGTCATCAGAGGCTCGAGCAGTACCCTTCCCTTCTCCAAATAATGAGTGCTATACTGACGCATTCACAATTAGGGAGCTAGATCATGCTCTCAGTTCATCCTGGTCATCTGCCCCAGTTCCAGACACTATCCACATTCAGATGTGGCAGCACCTCTCTCATGCGGGCAAGCACTTTCTGCTCAACACATAACTATATCTGGGCTGATGGCACATTCCCTGGATGCTGTCATGAAGCCTCCGTCATACCCATACCAAAGCCTGTTAAGGACAGAAACCTTCCTTCTAGCTATCACCTGATCTCTCTTACCAGTTGCATTTGCAAGGTGATAGAACATAGGATTCATGCCCAGCTGGTGTGGTGGCTAGAGTCTCACAACTCACCCACAAATGCACAGTGTGGATTTCGGGCACAGTGTTCTGCAGTTGACCATCTCATTACCTTGTCCACTATCTATAATGTAGTCTCTGCACAACACCCCTCTCCACCCCTTCCCTCTTTGTTCCCTCATCTTTGTATCTCCTCATCCTCACATCATTTGATCCTCATTTGTCATCCACACTTCCTAGCTTCCCCAACCTGTATCAGTTTCCTCCCTGAGGAAAGAAGTAACAGTTCAGAAAGCTAGGACAGAAACACTTGTGTGTCAGCAGTACTAATACAACCACTACTTAATGTAGGTGCTGGCCAGATTTTCTCTCATTTTTGTAATAGTCTTGCATGCACTTTCAGCGAAATATACTATAAATGTAGAAGGGTAGGTGGGGGTGGACCATATGCTGATGAGCATATAGAGAGTACAGAGAGAAACCTACAAAATCCAAAGCCGATAGTAGTGCTGGGTCTGGCCGATCAAAATGACAGTTGCCACTCAACTCTGTAGAGTTGTTCTATAGAGCATTATGCAACTGCATGCCAGATGTCCCAGAGGTGGGTAGTCCTCTGATGTCCGCTCCTGAATTTGGCCTATTTGACGGTTGTGACCTGTATGTAAAGGAGCATTGCTGGGAATCTCACTTATTGAACAACATCCCACTTCTCCCTCTCCCACAATGTACCTTCAGATACTTAAAATTCTGGAGCTTTCCTTCAGTGGGAACATTTTACCTGAGAAGGCTATGGTCACAGTTTGTAGGTGTGATGTCAGGCCTTGTATTCAACCTCCAATACAATGTTTTAAGTGCCAAAGGTTTGGTAGGGCATGTGGATGTGTGTCCCATGAGGGCAACCATTGTGACAAACCCTCAGTGTCTGAACTGTCCAGAACTGCACCCTCCTCATTCACAGTAATGGTCAGTGTTAGTGAGGGAGAGGAAAACTTGTGAGTATAAAACATTGATCACTTGTCTTACCAAGATGCAAGGAAAAAGTTTCAAAGACTTCATCTGACTAATATGGCCTCAAATTTTGTGACTGATGTCCACACCTTGCACGACGACAAGGTCTTGAATGATACCTCTTTGTCGTGGTCATACTCCTGCGACTGTCCCACATTTTGGGGGAGGAAATGTCAGTTACATTATCCACCCCTATGCTGCTCACTTTCCATGGGCTCTCCCCATGAGTGTCACTCTGCAATGTCAGAGGCCACCTGGAACAGTAGCTGTTGCCCAGAGTCCCAGTACCCCAAAGTGGACAGGCACCTACTGCTTGACTGACAACTGTGAAGGTGGCACCCTCACAAGACAAACAGTAGCCACAGGCCAATGGCCGAAGGAAAGTATGCTCTTCTTCTGGGAGGTAAAATGGGGAAATCTTCACAGAAATCAGTCTCAGAAGGGTAAGCAGAAAGATAAGCTACTTTCTGAGGCTTCAAATTTTCTGCTTCCCAGCCCTGCAGCAATGAAGCCTATGGACATTGACAATATATTGTGCATTCAGGTGGACCACTACCTGGTAATCACAGCCATCTCTTCTGTTCACCACTTTCTCAGACCTGACACTAAATCATTCCATGGAACTGTAATGGGTACTATTGACATTTGAGTGAACTCCATCATTTAATGGCTTCTTTGTAAACAAGCTCCAGGATGCCTGCTCTGTAAAACTACTAACCCCACTTTAAAAAATTTGTTACTCTCAAGAGAGCATCCAGTGGGGCCTGTACCCTCACACATTCTGATATTTTCAGCAAGTGAGTGCCACTTACTACTACACTAGAGGCCACAGCCATTAGTGTCTACCTGTCAGTTTGGATGACTGTATTTAATGTGTCTACCCCCAGATGAACCTTCACATTAACTCAAACAGCTCGTGATAGTGTCACAACTCCCTGGCCCCTTCCTGTTATTGGGGAGTTTAATGCCCATAATCCTCTGGGGCAATGACTGTCTCACAGAAACTGAGCACTAGAACACCTTCACTTTTTTTGCTGCCCTCAAATTGACCAAGCAGACCCAATGTCAGTTAGTGTCGTTCGACTGGGTTCGATAGCCCATGTCACACACCAGCTGACCTACAAGCCATGTTTAGCATTCAGTGACAACATGATGATCACCAAACTTTAAATTTCTATGAGTGCCTGTTGCATCTAGTGGATGTTTCGACTGCGTACAGCATTGAAGAACCACAGTTGGAAAAAAATTCTCTACAGTGCATCGTACTGTTGCATAAGTCTTCCATCTACACTCTGCCTTACCCTATCAGTTTAATATGCCTCGTTAACAAACATATTGGTGGGTAGACTATTCCATGTTTTTTTTAAGCTTATGAGACTGAGCTGATAGAATGAAAAGCATTTGAATCTCATGCACATTATCTCCTTGAGCAACTGAGGAGAGATGACAGTTCAAAATTCTGCAAGCATGACTGTTGTGACATAGTTGCAGGTTCTTGACACCCCTCCCCCTTTCACTGCTGCCACTGCTCTTTCATCTCATGCCAGAATAGATTTTCCTATTAACAACTGAAACATGCAACTAAATAAAATTAAAACAATCAATATTAACACATTGACTAACTCAATATTTTCTTTATCTCCAGTGGACTTACAAGATAAGAATTTCAATTCTATTTGAATCACATTTCAGTTAAATATTTTTTTAGCCCATCAACAGTATTACAAATGCACTACTTAAATTTTTCAGAATTGTTTATTGTACATCTCAAATAATTTAGGTTTTATTTTTATAACAAATAAACTTACAACTAAGTAATGTTATACTAGTAAAAAGTAGCATTACAGACACATTTTATGTCTTACAGAAACTGGGAGGAGCCTCACCTCTCCAAGTAAACATGGTCATTCACTGGCTAGGTAATGACAATTCTCATTTGTTGATTGTAAACAGTTTTATGATAGATATTCAGAGATATGTGATGGTTTTTACAAAAATTATTAATCAGACAATTTTTTTGTGGGTTTGTCCTTAGTGTTAAATACCTGTAGCTACTGAAGCTGTGTTAAATGTCCCCATAATGGATATTTCAGTATTCTGACAAATGTGATCCAATATTAAACTTGCTGGCAGATTAAAACTATGTGGTGGTGCATCGGGACAGTTACAGTAACTATCTTTCAGAAACACTTTCATCTGTTTCTGATCACATTTTAACTGCTTTACATATGTTTGTTCTTATACAGAATCATCTTTGTGCAGGTGAGGGTGCTGCCACACACACCAAAAGAAAGTGGCGAGGGCATCACCAGGATAAGAGGAGGATTTTCTGTAGTGGTATGACAGATTATTAAAATATCATTGAAATAATGCAAAGTAATTTGGCCACATTGTCTGTTTCAAGCAGAAAGGTATCGTTAATCTGTCAAACTCTGAAAGCACTTTCTTTGGGTTTGCTTTCAGAGTGGTACTGCGATATTATTATCTCTTCGATAACATATGCCTGCAGGTAATGTTTCTATTTAACACTAGTAAATTTCTGTGCTCTATCAGAAGTAATTGCTTTTTGCTTGCCAACATGAGAAATGTGATTTTCAGTAATCTAGTGCACTGCCAATCTGATAGAGGCACTTTTCAAGATATGTAATTCAATATGTATTTGGAAAATAGGTCATGTATTTTAACTGTTTTAACTCCTGCATGACCCCAGGCAATGGGGCCACAATGTTAATGGCAAGGGTTTCCAGAGGTTTCTTGGTAATTATTGAGTGTAGCTCACCTTTGGAGCCACACTGTCAAAATGTGAAAGCTTCTAGTTGTCATCTCTAGATAATACATTGTACTCTCCTTTGAAGGTAAGAAAAAGAGCAATAGTCAATGATTTTCGAAGCACATTTAGCCACCTTAGGATCCCCAATGCTCTGTGGGCATACAAGATTAAGTTCTCCAGTCTGTCCTCTGGAATGCAATCACACCAGTTATCATACCATTCAAACCATGTGAAATGGCAATAAAATAATAGATTATTGTGAAGCATATAATATCTGGAAGAATCCTGGAGGTACTAAAAGGTATCAGATAGATTATATAATGGTAAGACAGAGATTTAGGAACCAGGTTTTAAATTGTAAGACATTTCCAGGGGCAGACGTGGATTCTGACCACAATCTATTGGTTATGAACTGCAGATTGAAACTGAAGAAACTGAAGAAACTGCAAAAAGGTGGGAATTTAAGGAGATGGGACCTGGATAAACTGAAAGAACCAGAGGTTGTACACAGTTTCAGGGAGAGCATAAGGGAGCAATTGACAGGAATGGGGGAAAGAAGTACAGTAGAACAAGAATGGGTAGCTCAGAGGGATGAAGTAGTGAAGGCAGCAGAGGGTCAAGTAGGAAAAAAGATGAGGGCTAATAGAAATCCTTGGGTAACAGAAGAAATATTGAATTTAATTGATGAAAGGAGAAAATATAAAAATGCAGTAAGTGAAGCAGGCAAAAAGGAATACAAACGTCTCAAAAATGAGATCGACAGGAAGTGCAAAATGGCTAAGCAGGGATGGCTAGAGGACAAATGTAAGGATGTAGAGGCTTGTCTCACTAGGGGTAAGATAGATACAGCCTACAGGAAAATTAAAGAGTCCTTTGGAGAAAAGAGAACCACCTGTATGAATATCAAGAGCTGAGATGGAAACCCAGTCCCAAGCAAAGAAGGGAAGGCAGAAAGGTGGAAGGAGTATATAGAGGGTCTATACAAGGACGATGTTCTTGAGGACAATATTATGGAAATGGAAGAGGAGGTAGATGAAGATGAAATGGGAGATATAATACTGCGTGAAGAGTTTGACAGAGCACCAAAAGACCTAAGTCGAAACAAGGCCCCGGGAGTAGACAACATTCCATTAAAACTACTGACAGCCTTGGGAGAGCCAGTCCTGACAAAACTACCATCTGATAAGCAAGATGTATGAGACAGGCGAAATACCCACAGACTTCAAGAAGAATATAATAATACCAATCCCAAAGAAAGCAGGTGTTGACAGATGTGAAAATTACCGAACTATCAGTTAAATAAGTCACAGCTGCAAAATACTAACGCGAATTCTTTACGGACGAATGGAAAATCTGGTAGAAGCGGACCTTGGGGAAGATCAGTTTGGATTCTGTAGAAATGTTGGAACACGTGAGGCAATACTAACCTTACGACTTATCTTAGAAGAAAGATTAAGAAAAGGCAAACCTATGTTTCTAGCATTTGTAGACTTAGAGAAAGTCTTTGACAATGTTGACTGGAATACTCTCTTTCAAATTCTCAAGGTGGCAGGGGTAAAATACAGGGAGCGAAAGGCTATTTACAATTTGTACAGAAACCAGATGGCAGTTATAAGAGTCGAGGGGCATGAAAGGGAAGCAGCGGTTGGGAAGGGAGTGAGACAGAGTTGTAGCCTCTCCCCAATGTTATTCAATCTGTATATTGGGCAAGCAGTAAAGGAAACAAAAAAATTCGGAGTAGGTATTAAAATTCATGGAGAAGTAGTAAAAACTTTGCGGTTCGCCGATGAAATTATAATTCTGTCAGACAGCAAAGGACTTGGAAGAGCAGTTGAATGGAATGGACAGTATCTTGAAAGGAGGATATAAGATGAACATCAACAACAGTAAAACAAGGATAATGGGATGTAGTCAAATTAAATCGGGTGATGCTGAGGGGATTAGATTAGGAAATGAGACACTTAAAGTAGTAAAGGAGTTTTGCTATTTAGGGAGTAAAATAACTGATGATGGTTGAAGTAGAGAGGATATAAAATTTAGACTGGCAATGGCAAGGAAATCGTTTCTGAAGAGAAATTTGTCAACATCGAGTATAGATTTAAGTGTCAGGAAGTCGTTTCTGAAAGTATTTGTATGGAGTGTAGCCATGTATGGAAGTGAAACATGGACGATAACCAGTTTGGACAAGAAGAGAATAGAAGCTTTCGAAATGTGGTGCTACAGAAGAATGCTGAAGGTAAGGTGGGTAGATCACGTAACTGATGAGGAGGTATTGAATAGGATTGGGGAGAAAAGTTTGTGGCACAGCTTTACTAGAAGAAGGGATCGGTTGGTAGGACATGTTTTGAGGCATCAAGGGATCACAAATTTAGCATTGGAGGGCAGCGTGGAGGGTAAAAATCATAGAGGGAGACCAAGAGATGAATACACTAAGCAGATTCAGAAGGATGTATGTTGCAGTAGGTACTGGGAGATGAAGCTTGCACAGGATAGAGTAGCATGGAGAGCTGCATCAAACCTGTCTCAGGACTGAAGACCACAACAACAACATCTAACTAGTGCCTCAAGTCAGTTAAGTGTAAATTGTGTTCTGATTTCTCTCCACCTGGATTCTCCATCTTGGAATTACACATGTCACTGTAGATGTATAAAGCATTTGATAAATGTTGTCTTCCATCAGTAAGACATCATATGTCATACTTTGTTCCTTAGATCCCAAGTTACTGGACATTCCTTCACGCACACACAATAATACCTACTTCACTGTTCTCCCCCTTTATGTGAACTATTTCAAAATTGTATTCTTGAATTGAAATGAACATGCATGAAGTAATTTCCAATCAAGGACAAAAACTTAAAGGTTGTTAATATACTATGGTGCGATTACCAACAAAACAGTGATGGAAGTTCCGAAAAGTGCACACAATTTTGAGAACTTCCAATTCAGTGGCTGTGTAGGCCCATTAGCATATAGTATTGTACAGAGTTCATCTGCCATGAATACCTCTGATTTGGAAGAAATAAGCTCCCAATCTGGTAAATGAAGCATCAGTTGTCAAGCAAAAAATCCTGAGACATATCTAGATGGCACAACTGTTGTGTATTCTCTAGTACATCTTTGTATAATAAGTATGCCAATCTACTTTCAGAAAGTAGAAACAGATACTATACACTTAATCATAAGTTTAGTAAAGGTTCTGCATTTAATAATTAATTTGGAATGAAATGATTATAGAAGTTGCCTAAATCTAAAGATACTTTTAATTGTCGTCTGTCTGGGATACGGGGAAGCTATGAATGGGTTGTATTTTTGTTTCATCAATTAGGACATCCTGGGGCATCATAATGTGCCCAAGAAATTTATTCCCTCTTTACCAGATAAGATTTTTTTTCAAATTTCCCATAACATCTTACTACTGAAATTAATTTCTCTACCATCTCCATGTGCTCTTCCGAAGTTCGTGTGGCAGCCAACAAATTGTCCACAAATTAAATAATTCTTTCCAGTAATTCTGGGCCTAATACATAATCTAGTGCTGGTATAAACACACCACTCATGTCAAGAGTAAATGGTGTCATTCTAAACTAGTAGCTATGACCTACAAAAATTAAAAACAGGTTGCTTTAGAGAGGGTCCATCTAGTAGTGTCTGCCAGCATGACTCACTCAAATTGATGTAAATTAAGTATGTGATCCCTTGGATCCACTGTATTTGTTGATCTAAGTTTTCTGGTTGGCTTCTAACAGGTTGGTATTGTAGTGAGGAAAATTAATAAAATAACAATCCTAACACTTGCCCCAGCTTTAGCTGCAGCTAACGGGGGGCTACAATATTGGCTTCTCAATGGCTGAATCATTTCCCAGTCTATCATAACGATCATCTGTATCTCTTTTGCAACATTTGCCTATTTCAGATAAGAAACGGGCAGAAAGAGACAGAATAATTCATAAGATAGAATGCTTTTTCTTCAAATACTTTAGTTCATTTCACTAAAAAATTAACTAGAGCTGTTCTCTGAATTTTAGTCAGATACTGAGATTCTCATTACGTAAGTTCAATTTGCTGTTCAGTATCCAATTCAGTTATTTTGGAATGCTGGTGTAATAATTTGGTAGTATCTATGTTAATGAACTCTGATTTGATCCCTGGAAATATTTTTCATGGGCTAGATGTATGGATAAACTATTCAAGAGTTGGCAGGAGAACACACAAAGGTTTTACTTATGTACAACTTTGGAGCTAGTGGCTCCTTCTTTGAGAAGGATTGAAGAAGGAAGAGGGGTGAAGGAAAAGGAACTGGAGAGGTTTATGAAAAGACGACTACAGGCACGAAGGACCACAGACTGGGCAGCTGAAGCAGTTTTGATCAACACAGACTACCACATCTTGCTCAGGGAGTCCACTTTGCCAAACTTGTCTTCAATGTGTTCCACAAAGAATAAAGGTTTGGTATTGGTGAAAGTATCCTCATCAGTCCTGGTGCAAACCAGATAGCGGGGGGTAAGGTTTCGCCCGTAGTCGACGGGCCTGACCCTCCTCCCAGGTGGGTAGCCATGGAAGGGAAGGCCGAAGGGGCAGGAGAAGCAGCTCTAGAAGAATCAGTTCCACACAGAGAGGTGGCTGCAGAAGAATGGCCAGAGTTCTGGACCCGTATGTGTTGCATTTGCACAGTGTCCGCCCTGATACCACCCATTCCAATAATCCACGAGTGACACCCAGCCACAGCAAGGGCCGTCTAGCACAGCAGCCATTGCCGGGAGTTTCGATGCTCCAGAATGACGAGCAACCACTCCTAGGCTTACATGAGGTAGTCACAGCTCAGGTATCAGAGGTATGATCCTGTGTGTTCAGGGGGGCTCAATCAAAAGGGTACATAGTGACCCCACCACACCGGCTGGCTACCATGCTGACTATGCACCCTAGTATCAGACAACAATGTGAAAGAAAAGGTGGAATGAATCAGAAAGGCACACATTGGAGACACTAGGTAAGGTGTTTTACCCAAATGGCTCACACTATGTAATAGAAATTGAGTAATGGAGATCAAATCCCAGAGTGGGACAAGGGAATGCCTTAAGGATGAGGTGATTATGCAACAAAACCAAATTACAAAGCCAACAGAACCAGGAGGATAGAAGGGCAACTTAAACAAGAACACCATGAGAGGGGGTGGAGAGGGGGAAGGGGAAGGAGCAAGCTGAGGAAAGGAGGGGAGGGGCAAAGAAATACTGCCCTGGAAAGAAGGAAGGCTGCAATAGCTTGGAGCCCCGTGCTTGCCACGCACGTACTCACGAAAGGACTGAGGCCCCTGGGGGCAGTGTCAACTGTGGTGGAAAGGTGTCATTCCTGTCCTGAAACCAGGAAAGAACCCACATATTTTCAGGGAAATACTATTGGCCAATCTCCCCGGAAATTGGAATGTGTAATTTATTTGAACAAATGGTCGATCACTGTCTTTGTGGGTGCCTTTAAGCAAGAGGGCATATATTGTGATTGCAAAGTGGCTTTTTAGGCTTTTCAGTCTACTAAAGATCATCTGGTTCATTTGAAATTGAAAGTGTGTAATGCTTTTGTGCACCACCAGCATCAGATTGCTGTGTTCCTTGATCCACAGAAGGCATCTGGTGACATTACATCCTATCTACACTGCACGAGTGCAGATTCCAGGGCAGTTTACTCATTTCTATCCAAAATTCTTATATTCCCAATTTTTTTCAGGTCTGGATAGGTTAGACCCTCAGCAACTGATATGTGCAGGAAACAGGAGTTCCTCAGGGGTCGGTTCATACTGTAATATTGTTTGCTATTGCATCAAAGGTATCGCAAATGCAGTAGGCCCCACAGTCTCTGCATCAATGTATGTGGACAATCTTGGCCTGTACCGTGTCCATGCATCACTGTGCTCCACAGAGCTAACTACAGGGGGCTGTCTGGAGAGCCCAAGACTAGGCCCTGAATCACAGCTATCAATTTTCTTCTGCAAAATCACAAGTTATTCATTTTTTCAACTCTGGACTGTGCACCTGCACCCATAAATTTATCTTTGTGACCAGTTAATTGAAGCTTTCCAATTGTTAGGTATTTTATTTCACCACAAACTAACTTTGCTGCCACATGTCCACTGACTTGAGGCATCTTGTACGAAGAAGCTGAATGCTCTGTTTTCTTATTCTCTTTGTGGGGCACGGACTGCACAGTTCTTAAGAGATTTTACAAAGTGCTGATTTTATCCCACTTTAACTACAGATATGCTGCCTATGGGTCAGCAGCACCATCTGTACTGAGCCCACTGGACCCTGTTCTGTGCACAGGTGTGCGGTTGGCTTTAGGGATCTTCAGTGCGAACTGTGTTGACAGCAGAAGCTCATGTCCCATCACTGTGGGTTAGACAACAGCATCTTCTGGCATCATATACAGTAACAATCTGTTACATGCCTCCCACTCTCCCCTCCCCCCCTTCTGCCACCCGCCCCCCTCCCCAGGTCACTCAACTGTTCCACAATTAGCAGTCCACACTTTTTGCATGCATCACCCAAAACTGGGAAGGTCAGCTGTGTTTTGACTTGATATTCTAATGAAGGACCTCCAACTGCATCCGTTAGTCTGTGCCCCTCGATTCCCCCCTCAACACACCTGTGGCCCATAATTCTGTCCTGTGATATGGATGGACCTCTTGTGGCCCCAAGTAGGATGCTGATCCTACCCTTCTGACAGCTTTTTCTTTCAGTCTTTCATGATTATTGTAATTAAGTATGTATCTACACAGATGGCCCAAAATTACTTGATAGAATCAGTTACAGTTTTGAACGTGTGAGGGGACATGAGAAGCACTGGGTGTTTGTGTTGTCCACATCATTCACGAAAGTGAATGAGATTGGACTGTGTAATGACTGGGAAATTGCACGGGTGCTGGTAACTTTGCAGTTGAGCGCACCACCACCACCACCACCACCACCACCACCACCACCACCACGTGCCTGCAGTGTATTCACTGAAGAGGTGGTTGCCATTTCTCAGACTTTGTGGTACATCAAATCCCAGGCCACGACCAAGTTTCTCATCTGTAGTGACCATGAGTTGCTTAAAAGTAATAACCCATGCTATCCCAAAAATCCTTTTGTCGCCAAATCCAGGCACTGCTTGTTGACCTCTGCAGCTCTGGAAAGACACTGACCATCTGGACATGAAGCCACATGGGCATTCCAGGAAATGAACTTGTCAGCTGTCTAATTAAAGATGGAACTACAGGAGATCAACTTGATGTCAAGATACCAAGCACAGACCTGAAGATTACATCTTCAACATAATATTGTGAGGCTCTGGGAATTGGAATGCCAGGTTGCTATGACCCGAAACAAGTTGAAAGCGATTAAAGGGTCCTCTGAGGAGTTTTGTACATCTTTCCAGGGCTCCCAGAAAGATGCCATTGTGTTTTTTTTTTTTTTTTTTTTTTGTGGTTTTAGGGCGCAAAACTTCTATGGTCATTAGCGCCCAGCCCGTGATGTAGAAAACAGGAAAAAAAACGAAATTTAAAATCAGCAGCAATGGGAACAAAGTCATAAAATTTGAGAAACTAAAGGCAGAAGGAATGCTTAAAAATCCACTATAGAAAGGGGTTGGTTGTCCCCCAAAAAAAAGGCTTCAAATGACTGACGTCATTTCACTGTCACTAATAAACTGTAGAACGCGGTCAGCTGAGCGCGTGTCATCTGCTAAAATCGATGATAGATCAGGCGATAGCTGTAGACGGGAGCGTAACGGATTACAATAGGGGCATTCAATTAAAAGGTGTCTGACCGTCCACGGCTGAGAGCAGTGGGGACAGAGTGGGGGAGGATCACTGCTTAAAAGATGTCGATGACTAAAAAGACAGTGCCCTATCCGGAGTCTAGCTAAAATTACCTCCTCCCGACGACACGTTCGGGAGGAAGAGGTCCATGCGCAAGGAAGGGCTTTCACTTCCCGCAATTTATTATGGGGAAGTGTTGACCAATGCGCATGCCATAAATGAGCAACTTGGCGACAAACTGCTCCGTAGATCGGTAAACGGAAGAGACTGAATAGCTGGCCGAGGAAGAGAGACTGCAGCCTTGGCCGCTATATCGGCCGCCTCATTTCCACAGATACCAGCGTGTCCTGGGAGCCAGAGGAACGCCACCGAGACGCCCCCCAGGTGGAGCAAGCGCAGACAGTCCTGAATCCGGTGGACCAGAGGGTGCACAGGGTAAAGAGCTTGGAGACTTAGGAGAGAGCTGAGAGAATCTGAGCAGATTACGTACTGTATCCACTGATGGCGGCGGATGTAGTGGACAGCCTGGAGAATAGCGTAAAGCTCCGCAGTATAAACCGAACACTGGTCGGGGAAGCCGAAAGTGATTTGGGGTGTCGCCAACAATGTAGGCACTCCCTACACCTAACGATGTTTTCGAGCCATCGGTGTAAATAAATGTGGCTTCCGTCATTTGTGCACATAGAGCAGCAAATGCCCGACGGTAAACAAGTGTAGGGGTACCATCCTTGGGAAATTGACATAGGTCTCTGAGCAAGTCGATCCGGGGACGGAGCCAAGGCGGTGCTGTACCCCAAGTTGTCAAGGTGGTTTTAGGAAAGCGGAAGGAGAGAGAATGGAGCAGTTGACGGAAGCGGACTCCCGGGGGTAGTAGGGAGGAGGAACGGCCTGCATACCAGACATCAAGGGAGGCGTCGAAAAAAAGGTCATGGGCTGGATTAGCAGGCATGGAAGACAGATGGCTAGCATAACGACTCAGAAGGACTGCCCGCCGATTGGACAGCGGAGGTTCAGCAGTCTCAGCATAAAGGCTTTCCACAGGGCTGGTGTAAAAAGCTCCAGACACTAAACGTAATCCACGGTGGTGGATAGAGTCGAGACGCCGAAGAATAGACGGCCGAGCAGAGGAGTAGATTATGCTTCCATAATCCAATTTCGAGTGCACTAAGGCGCGATAGAGGCGGAGAAGGACCACTCGGTCCGCTCCCCAAGAGGTGCCATTCAGGACACGGAGGGTGTTAAGGGAACGCAGACAGCGAGCCAAAAGATAGGAAACGTGGGAGGACCAGCACAGTTTTCTGTCAAACATAAGACCCAAGAATTTAGCGATGTCGGAAAACGGAAGGTCGACAGGATCTAGATGTAAGGAGGGCGGAAGAAACTCCTTACGTCGCCAAAAATTAACACAAACGGTCTTACTGGGTGAGAAACGGAAGCCGGTTTCGATGCTCCACGAGTGGAGGCGATCGAGACATCCTTGAAGACGTCTTTCAAGCAGGCTGGTCCGTTGGGAGCTGTAGTAGATCGCAAAATCGTCCACAAAGAGGGAGCCCGAGACATCAGGAAGGAGACAATCCATAATTGGATTAATGGCGATGGCAAACAGTACAACACTCAGCACAGAGCCCTGGGTACCCCGTTTTCTTGGGAGAAAGTACGGGATAGAGTAGTGTTCACCCGCACCCTAAATGTGCGCTCTGCCATAAATTCGCGAAGAAAAAGGGGTAGCCGGCCTCGAAAGCCCCAAGAGAACAGTGTGCGGAGGATGCCTGTCCTCCAACAGGTATCGTATGCTCTCTCCAGATCAAAAAATATTGCTACCGTTTGGCGTTTCCGGAGGAAATTGTTCATGATATAAGTGGAGAGAGCAACAAGATGGTCAACGGCAGAACGATGTTGTCGGAATCCGCATTGGGCTGGTGTTAAAAGACTGCGGGATTCCAGCCACCAAGCTAAACGGTAATTCACCATACGCAGGCTATGGGTTGATAAATGTAGCAACATTTGGACATGGATACCATCCGGTCCTGGCACGGAGGAGCGAGAAGAAGAGAGTGCATGTTGGAGTTCGCGCATGGAGAAAACAGTATTGTACCTTTCGCGATTTTGAGAGGAGAAAGCAAGATGTCGCACTTCCACTGCATGTTTCTTGGGGAGAAACGCTGGCGGGTAATTTGAAGAGCTCGAAATCTCAGCAAAGTGCTGACCCAATGAGTTAGATATTGCGACGGGGTCCACTAAGGTATCATGCGCGACAGTGAGCCCAGAGACCGGGGAGAAACTAGGCGCGCCTGAGAACCGTCGAAGCCGACTCCAAACTTCCGAGGAGGGAGTGAAGGTGTTAAATGAGCTAATAAAGAATTGCCAGCTTGCCTTCTTGCTATCGCGGATGACGCGACGGCATCGCGCACGGAGCTGCTTATATCGGATACAGTTGGCCAAAGTTGGATGGTGACGGAAAATGCGAAGAGCACGTCGCCGCTCACGTATTGCGTCCCGGCATGCCTCATTCCACCAAGGAACTGGGGGGCGCCGGGGCAATTCGGAGGTGCGTGGTATTGAACGTTCCGCAGCTGTGAGAATAACGTCGGTAAAATGTGTGACCTCATCGTCGACGCTGGGAAAGCGATGGTCATCGAATGTCGCTAGAGACGAAAAAAGTGTCCAATCGGCTTGGGCAAACTTCCAGCGTCGCGAGCGCATATATGGCAGTTGAGGCTGCAGTCGAAGAACACATGGAAAGTGGTCACTCGAGTGTGTATCATCAAGGGCGAACCATTCGAAGCGCCGAGCTAGCGGAACAGTACCGACCGCAAGGTCCAAATGAGATAAATTTGCCGTGGAGGCAGACAAAAATGTGGGGACCCCAGTGTTGAGGCAGACTAGATCCGCTTGGTGGAAGACGTCTAGCAATAGTGAGCCACGTGGACAAGGATGTGGAGATCCCCAAAGCGGGTGGTGGGCATTGAAGTCCCCAACCAGCAAATAGGGGGGTGGAAGCTGATCAAGAAGATGAAGGAGATCAGCTCGTGCCATTGGTGTAGACGATGGAATGTATACCGTACATAGAGAGAACGTGTATCCAGAAAGGGAAAGACGGATGGCGACAGCTTGGAAGGAACTGTTTAAGGGGATTGGGTGATAATGGAGAGTATCATGGAGCAGAATCATGAGTCCTCCATGGGCTGGAGTGCCTTCAACAGAGGGGAGGTCATATCGGATGGACTGAAAATGAGGGAGAACAAAGCGGTCATGGGGACGCAGCTTTGTTTCCTGAAGACAGAAGATAACCGGCGAGTAGGATCGTAAGAGGATCGACAATTCAGCCCGATTGGCGCGAATGCCGCGGATATTCCAGTGGATAATGGACATAGGGTGAACAGAAAATGGAGAAACGTGACCAAGGGTGCTGTCAACTCAACGACTGCTCAGAGCTTGCGACCGACAGCATGGAATGGCATTCAGTCGAAGGCAGAAGATCCTGATCCATAGGTTGGTCAGGAGCAGCTCCTGCCACCAACGATTGGCCAGTTGACCGGCCACACGCAGTGTGCCTCGGCGACACAGAAGATGGCCGAGGGCGATTTCCGCCAGGTGGTGCTGTAGTTGGGACACACCTTGGCGGAGAAGGAGAGGAACTGTGTTTCTTCATAGCCTTCTTGGAGGTATGATGTTTAGATGAAGGAGGAACCGATGGTTGTGAAGTTGCGGTACGTAAAAGCTCTTCACGAGAATGCTCTTTTTTCGAAGACTTGGCGTCTGACTTTTGGGCTCGAGATTTAGCAGAACCCAACGAGGGGTGAGCCATAGAGTGGGCAGGCGAAAGGGGTGAGGTTGAACGGGCGATCGTTGCGCTGGCCGATCTGACGACCGTGGTACTAAATGTGAGGTCACAAGTCTGCGTGGCCGCCTCCTTTGTTGGCTGAGGAGAAGCAAGGACAGTGCTGTATTTTCCTTTCTGAGGCACGGTGGGCTGTCAACTGGCGAGTAACTTTCGAGCAGCAAAGGTCGACACCTTTTCCTTCACTCTTATTTCCTGGATGAGCTTTTCATCCTTAAAAACGGGGCAATCTCGAGAGGAAGCAGCGTGGTCACCCATACAGTTGATGCAGCGAGGGCATGGAGTTGGACAAGCACCCTCATGGGCATCCTTGCCACACGTAACACATTTGGCTGGATTGGAACAGGACTGGCTGGTGTGATTGAACCGCTGACATCGATAGCAACGCGTAGGGTTTGGGACATAAGGGCGAACGGAAATTATCTCATAGCCTGCTTTGATTTTTGATGGGAGTTGAACTTTGTCAAATGTCAAGAAGACAGTGCGGGCTGGAATGATGTTCGAGTCAACCCTTTTCATAACCCGATGAACAGCGGTGACGCCCTGGTCAGACAGGTAGTGCTGAATTTCTTCGTCAGACAATCCATCAAGGGAGCGTGTATAAACGACTCCACGCGAGGAATTTAAGGTACGGTGCGGTTCCACCCGGACAGGGAAGGTGTGGAGCAGAGAAGTACGCAGCAATTTTTGAGCCTGGAGGGCACTGTGTGTTTCTAACAACAGGGTACCATTCCGTAATCTGGAACAAGACTTTACAGGACCCGCAATTGCGTCGACACCTTTCTGAATAATGAAAGGGTTGACCGTGGAAAAGTCGTGACCTTCATCAGACCGAGAAACAACAAGGAACTGTGGCAACGATGGAAGTACCGTCTGTGGCTGAGACTCAGTGAACTTACGTTTGTGAGCAGACATAGTGGAAGGTGAGGAAACCATTGCGGAAGAATCCCCCATGATTACCGGCGTCTCCGATGGCGCGCTCCTCCCTTGTGGGGGCCCTCACCGAGGGCACACCCGCCTTAGGTGATTGTTCACACCTCAGGTCACACCTCCCGACAAACGGACGGAGGGACCAATCGGCACTTTCGGAAGGTATCAGCTCGGGTGATCACCCCTCTCTGGGCCTGGCCGTTACCAGGGGGTACGTACGTGTCCTACCTGTCTACCCGGGGCGGGGAATTACGCGTTACCCCGTCACCGGCTACGCATGGAAGTGCGTGGGTCGGCCTTCAGACACGCACAGGGAGGAAAAAAGAGAAAGGGAAAGGAAAGAAAAGGGGGTCTCAAACGCCGCAGCGGAGAAAAGGGCAAGGAGAAGAGGGAAGGAAAAGAGAAGGACAGAGGAAGGACGAGGACTTGCAAGTGTAAAAGCAAGGAATTTGGAACAGTTTCGAGCGTCCATCTCCGGACGTAGGCACAAACCATACTCCCAGAGGGGGAGAAAGGGAAGGAAAGAGACAGAGGTGGGGGGGGGGGGGGGGGGGGGCGAAGATGGGGGACGGGGAGGGATGCGGAAAGGGAAGGGAAGGTATGCAGCCCGGAAAGGAAGGAGGGCCACATTAGCTCGGGGTCCCGTGCTCGCTACGCACGTGTCCACAAAAGAGTTGTGGACCCCCAGGGGGGGGCCATTGTGTTGTGCCAACTATGCACTAGCCGCAAGAGACTCTCCCACAAGTTCCTTCTGGAACAGGAGGATCTTCCTCACTGCAGCTGTGGTAGCCTACTGATGAGAGTGCATTCTTGTTGAGTGTGCCCCACTGGCTGATGTGCGGCACTTGCTCAGGTAGCCTATTTCACTACCTCAGGTGTGTGAGGATGATGTGACAGGCACTACCAAAGGTTTTCAGCTCCTGAGGGAGAGTGGATTTTGCTCTAATACTCTTCCATATCCAGTGTTAGGTGTAGTTGCAGAGGTGAGTACCTCACAGTATTGAGTACCCATTGACAACTGTGTTACTTTTTCCCCTCTAACCTCATTGTGCCTTTAGGCCCTCTGATAAAAGAAAATAGAGGTTACCCAGGCAGCTTTTTACAAATCATATTAGAACCACTGTCACACTTCTGAACTCTTGCTTGCTTATATAATTTGAGCAGCTAAGTCCCCATTTTTTTCCACTTTTTTACCTTCTTTTTCTCTCGTGTTAAGGAGGGACTGATGACCCCGCTGCAGTTTGGTGTCAAATACATCGTCAATATGTGTGTGCACATCACCCATGCCTTATTAAAATCTCTTCAAATCCATGAATTTTTAAAGACTTGTCAAGTAGAAGGGTTTTGTTATGGATGCAGGGCAGTTTCAGGCACAGGAGAGAACAGTTTTGTTGCAAACAGCATTTCCATTCACCAGCAGCATTGAATTCATTTTCAGTAAGAAACCTGGCCATGATAAGAATGGGATGTACTGATTCTGATTCACTGGGAATACACCATTCAGTATTCGAAAGATATTGCCATCAACAACTGGCTGGAATCCATGTAGTAATGCACTTTCATATCTGATGTAAGGTGGTGAAATGTGATGCAAGGTAGGTGGGAATACTGTACACACCTACTAACTGTGGCTTGGAGTTAGTAAGTTGTTTCACATATGCACTGATAAGCTAGATGGACACACTGTGACCTACTCTACTGAGTGAAGAGAGTTTGCTGATGACCAACTAGTTCAAATAGCTTATACAGAATATCACTTTTGCTTCTGAGCGAAGCAGAGGTTGCTGTCAAGTGCTCCCGAGGTATTTTGGATGTACGCTACGACGGAGTGTGTCCCTAAAAATAGACAACATTGTCTGTGTGCCAGTCCATTAGACAGATGAAAGCACGCAACTTACATTGTACTTGTGAGGTTGTAACCTACCTTTATGGAGGTAATGGCTGAAGATGTGTAGATCAAATGTTTTCAAACTACTGCATTGCACAGCTGTTGCCCTGTCATACGTAGCCAAATTATATCAGCTGAAATACCAGATACATTTAAACAAGAGAGAAGTGAGGACTGATCCATGTAATAAGCCATTATACAATACTTTTTTTCAGATACCGTTTTTCCTTGTAGTAACAGCAAATGTGTTTCCAATTAATATGTTGTCAAATAGTTTCATTGCCGATTTCCATGGAGTAAGTTGTAATGACTCAAGGCAAATATCTAGAGTCATGAAGTGTAAGCAGTCAATTTCAAAGACCCCTAGCTAAAATGAATTTGTCAGAAGAATTGAATGCCACTGAAATTCTATAATTCTGCAAGTCAAAGCGTGGAATGTCAGTAGTATGAGCAGTCATATTTCCAGATTTTCTAGCTTCCTTACCACATTCAATCTGGATGTAGTTGGGGCCAGTGAAGTTATATAGGAAGAAAATAAGCAATTTTGGTTAGATGAATTTGTCATGAATGGAATTGTAGGGCAGAGAATGAGCCACTTTGAATGCTCAAGTTCCACAAGGGAACACCATATAATGATGCACGCACCGAACTTTGTTAAGTCTAAAACAACTTATTATAACAGGTACATGAGCCACAGAGGTGCACAGTAAGTCTGGTAACATATATCAAGGTAAAAGTGACCGAGTTAGAGCTGGCTGGGCCCACCTTTAAACGCTGTCAGCTGGCCAGGATATTGCATGGATGAGAAACTGTGTGCATCCGTAAGTTGCAGCCTCTGATGATCAGGAAACTTCCAGCTGTGTCTGCCAACTTGTGTGGTGCAAATTGTGCCTACACACCCAGATCTCTGGTGTGCGTCTATGCAGGTCACTACAGTTGACAGTTCAGCAATAGGTTTATTCTAATCAGAAGCAACAGAAAAAGCCAACAATAGTAGTTCAGATATATCTGCCAACATCACAAGCAGAAGATGCAGAGACTGTGAAAGTATGAGGAAATGTTTATGTAAAAGGGATAGAAATCCAATAACCATGAGTGATTGTAATGCTGCAGGACAAGTAACAGAATAGAGTTGTAAAAGAATATGAGGTTGGAAAGAGGTGTGACAAAGTCATTTAGTTCTATAAATTTTAGTTACACTATTCAAAAGTCACAAAAGGTGGACGTATAGTTAGAAATGGCCTAGAGATCTGAGAAGATTCTAGCTGGATTAAATCATTTTGTGACAGATTGCAAAATTTGATATTGGAATGCAAGGTGTACCCAGGAGCAGATACAGCAATCTCAGTTCTGCAGTCAATTCTGTAATGATTAGTAGAATGAAGTTTAAGAGAACTGTCCGGAACTATAGGTGATGAAGTTGGGTACTGAGAAGAACATTGTGTGTTTGAATTTCTCTGAGGCACTAAATAGTGTGGTAATGAATACCACAATGAGCAAGCCAGTTGAAAAGGAACAGATTTATGATAGTTGGACATACAAATTTAAGTATACATGAGGTAACTGAAGAAATATGTTAAAGAAGATATGCTTGAATTGATTCATGAAGTAACCAAGTACAGTGGCATGACCCATTTGTGCACATAGAGCAGCAAATACCTGGTGATAGACAAGAGAAGGGGGGCACCATCCTTGGGAAGCTGAAAAGGTCACAGAGCAGGCAGGTCCGGGGGCAAAGCCAAGGTGGTACTGTACCCGCAGTGTATCTGCACTGAAAGACCAATATGCTGTCAGATTTATTTATATAGACATAACTTTTTTTCTTTTGGAAATATGACCAACTGAACACACTGTATCTGAACATTATCTAGGGTTCAACTGTATCTTCTGCACTGGCCATGATTGGTGTGGGCAGCTAATCAGGTTAGGCTGTGGGCACCCAATATTTTGTGCTTTGTTGCACAGGACTCCAGCCCCTGTCCCACTGGTGTCAACCAGTTTCCCTTTTCATGTCATTTGGCTCCTAAAACTGCAGTCCAGTGTTGTGGTTTAACAATTTAGTCAAATGTATCTTCCACACTTCTTGAAATTTGTTATAATTTCTATAAAATTCGGAATTTGTATCATGCCACACCACCTTTTTACGAGTAACTTTTCATTCCATTTTGACTAATTGTTTATTCCCATCATTACCTCTTAACCATAGTACAAGACCACCTCCATTCATTCCATTCTTTCAGTACAGAAGAATTTCGTAGGTTTCTCTTCTGTGTCTCACAACATGCATTAGTTATTGAAATAATTGTCCTTTGGAAGCCTGTAGATCTGCAGGACAGTGTGGTACCCCACAGCCCAGCCCATGCTTTCTCACCCAAACCTGCCATTTTAAGCAGGGGCTTTATGTGACGTAAAAGATCAACTTAATTTTTCCTTTAAAATTTCTTTTTAGTTTGAGTGAAGAGATTTACATCCAGCAAAATGGATAACATAATGTACCAAAATTAGAAGAATTTTGAAGTGACTGCAAGCACCATGATATCCCATGGCACAGCGTCAGCTCTGTTGTTTCATTCTAATGACTTTTTAGGCCCTAAAGTTGGCTAATCTGTAGAAGCTTTACAGTTGCATATATTTTGTTTATACAAATAGCTTAGTCATTGTGTTGTTTTGGTGCAAATATGTTGTTTACAGTGAAGTAGTTGTGTGCGCGAGTTTTTGATACTGTGCTGAAGTTTCTTATCCAACTGTAAAGCAATGTAAAGAGAAGTAGGTCAGTGTTAAACAATGCTACTTTTATAATAATCAGTTCACCAAATGGATTAACTCTGCTAACACTGAAATATGTGATTCAACACTTTAATCAGCTTCAGCTACTCCAAATAGTTTGAAGCTAAAACAAATATAGCTTTGCAGTGTAAGGAGCATGGCAGTTGTGGTGTGAAGGTAGTTAAGGAGATACATGTTAGAAGAGGTTTGCTTCAAAATTTAGATTTTTTGCAATTTTTGTGATTTAAGCGAATGTCGTTATGCCTGTGGTGTAGGTAAACAGGGAGTGTATAACAAATATTAAACTTGCTTATGCTGTGCGGTGTATAGGAGAAGAGTACGAAAGTGCACCAATTTTCTGTGGTCCTAAAGAAGTGTGTGAACTTGGTATGACTGAGGGCAAATTGTGAACGTGCACAGTTTGGCATGAGCATTTCGGAAACTTCAGTACTTTTTCATTGTGAAATGAGTGTAGCCCGTGCTTTCAACCTGTGGAGAAATGAAAGAAACCATACGCAGATATTATGGGGTTGGGCAACCAGCCCCCGTTACATACACTATTGATCAAAAGTCTTGTGATGTGACCATCGGCACTGAAGGCTGGCACAGTATCAGAACATTGGATGGTTTGATGAAACCAGACACCACCTGTATCGTGCCAATGGAAGCCTGGGAATCCATCATGTTCCATGGAAACATGTCCTTGACACCTGGGAACCTTTACATGGGCACCCACGAATGCTATAGAGCTCGTGTAAGCCACCATGATGGCCAAGTAGTATTGTATACTACTTGCAGACCACACATACACCTTCATAAACATTTTCCCACAACACTAATTTTTCAATGAGATGATGTGCCCTGTCACCAGGCCACGAGTGTGATGGGGTTGTTCAAGGAACACAGTGTCAAGTTCCAGTTTATGTGCTGTGGCCCTCCCCTGATCTATACACTGGTGCTACAGTTAGGCATTGTTTGAAGTTGCGCCAAGCATTTCATAGCTACACAAAAGGGACAGCTCACTAAATGTTGCTTATGGCTAGGTGGGGAAGTCAAAGGAGGCATGTTATAAAAGAAGTAAAACGTCATAGTAAGGGTTGGCAACAATGGAAGAAACGGGACATGTAGTGGAAGAGGAGTCAAACGATATGGGGTTTGTCACATGTAGCACTCTGTATTTGATTAGAAATGTTAAAGGCAGTTCGACAAGCAGATAATCTAAGAGGTTCACTGAACTTCAGTTTACTGCAGGGAGGAATTTAAAAACCTTAAGTATGGCAGGAGGGTAAACAGGAATCAGCAGATGGCATATGGCATGATTCAGTCACATTGATGGCTAATTGTAGCACCAGTGTGTAGGGAAATGGGGCACAGAGGTGTGTGTGTGGGTGGGGGGGATGATGTAACTTGAAAATAATGAACGAGTAACAGTGTAATCCACAGCTTTCAGTGCAGCTGGACTGATTTATAAGTTGTTACAACATTTGTCTTACGAGAATGTAAATGGTGATCTGAAGCTAATGATGTAACAATAACAGGAGTGAGCAGGAATTTAATTTCTTTTTGTAACAAGCAACCCTTCCTGGATTTACTCAGTGCTATGTATCTACAGCCTGACCACTCTGTTTAGCAGCAACTTGCCTTATAGACTACTGGTTAGGTTTATGATTAAAATACAGAGAACGGGAATTCATCGGGAGACAAGAATGTACTCTGTCCTTTCTTTACCTGGTGATGGTAGTGACATCTCATGCCAACAGCTGGAGTTCAGAGCTGCTACACAATCCAGTGTGCAGTCCAATGTGAACTGGAATGTGTGCAACATTTTCCTTCATTCCTCTGGACACCACCTAACGTCAATTGTGTACCACCATATCTGTTCTTGTAACCATAATATCCGCATGTGCCACATCATGAAGTCATGTAGGAAGTCAGCAGCAGCTGATCTCCCATTATCAGAAGCTCGTGGCAACCTGGCAATGCAGTTGGGCAACCTCATGCCTGTTTCCTGTTCACTCGTGAACCTATCTATTACTGAAAATGGTATCAAAACCCTTCAGTAAATTCCTGTCACATACAGACAAAAACCAGTTAGCTGCTTTGAATGTTTGAACACACACTATAAATTAGTGCCCAGACTGACTGATGATACAGGAGACAAACCAGTACATTTCATGAATCAATCATGTGTCACTTTAACAGCATGTTCACGTGTAGCTATGTCAATCCATTAGCTTCTTGGGTACTGCATCCATATCTATTAATCATTTTCACTAGGAAAACTGATTTGGAAAGTAGAAAATTTGTACAACCCATGTAATGGGAATGAAAACTAGTTTCGCAATCTGTACAATTTTTTTGTAAATACAATCATGAAAGTACATGTTCATTACATAAAAATCATAAGCTGCTTTCAGAGAGCATGAAGGAATGTTGAGTGATGTGCAGAGCTCATTGACCAACACAGGTAAAGTAACCATGAAGATCTCCAGTTGGCCAGATGATGTTTGGGAAGGAACTTGCCAATCCTCCTCCTCGGAGACAAAAGGTCATGAGAAAGTGGTTGCTGGAGAAAGATCTGATACAGGATTAAGCACGATTTGAAGAGATTTGAAGAGCTATACAAGCAACTTTGAGAAGAATAAAGAGAAAGTATGTCACCGACTTCATTTTTGAGGTGGAAGCAGGCTGTAGAGCAAACAAGAGCACAGCAGCATTTTATTAAAGGTTGACAGACTACAAAGAAATCTGTGGAAGATTCCAATTATAAAATCCTTATGAATGACTGGAATCACCAGAAGATTGAAGGAGTACTTCAACCAGCTGCAACTGTGACGAGCCCGAAGTATGGTTGTATTTCCAGTCTCTAACCACAGCTGACCTACAAATAGCTTAAGAAGGAAAGCCCAGGTGGAGACAATGCAAGCCAAGATGATCCAGACAGGAGGTGAAGACCTTGCAGGAGACTACACCAGCTGATACCAATTATCAGGACCAAAGAAGAAATATTAACAGTATGGTAAACACTGCTTATCTATCCAGCCAATAAAAGAAAGTGGGGGGTTCTGAGACAGGAATTTGTGTATTACCGTTGAGTGGCCCTGCATAGCCTAAGATACCCAATCCTGTCCAACTGCCTCACGTAAAGAACTCAACTCTTGACGATCTTCAGTATCGGGGACTTTTCCAACCAATGCAGTCAACAATAGGTGACATGTTCATTTTATGATAGTTCACTGAAAACAGAGGACACAGAACTACACATTTTGTTTCTCTATTGCAAGAAGTATTGTGGCTGCATCCATTATGGAACCGTGTTCAGTTGTCAGAGTTCGGGATACCACCGAAAAATACCCCAGCAGATCTTCACCAAGCTAATGAAACACATTGTTTTCAACCTCTCATCTTCACGCCACTGAGTTAGGTTGAAACTGTTCAGTTTTGCCCTTGACATGACCCTGTTACAATTTTAAAGACAACTTTGATGGGATCCCAGTAGAGGGGTAGAACTTTGAGCATCTGTAATAAGTTATTAAGCAGCTCTGAAGAATTTTAACAGAAGACCAGGGCAACAGAGAGCACTGCCTGCAAATTTGTTGTTACCACTCATCAACAAGGTCAAGATATGGGTGAAGCAGTCATTACAGGTGGAAGACTGGTCCTGCACATGTGTTTTTGAATTTAAACATCTCATGGAGCACCCAACATTAGAGATCAACACATTCCATGCAGGAAACCAATCCTCCTCCTACAGCCTAATGTAACTTCTTTGATTCAGGTGCCTTAAGACCATTCAAGATCCAGCTATACAAAACATTGATCCCACCCATGGTACTGTATTGCTGAGACATCTAGTATCAATTTGAGACAATGGACAAGGGAACTTTTAGCCACATATAGTCCATTGGGTCCAACTGCATGGAAGTGAATTAAGGAGGAATGAATTCGCCTTTTTTGCTGAAAGAGTAGTGTGTGTGCGCGCGCGTGCGTGTAGTTGGGGGGGGGGGGGGGGGGGGGGGGGGGGTGTAATTGTCAGTTTTTCCACACCTGCTATAGCCAGATTCATATTTGTTTGCCATTCTAGAGGCATATGAATACTTAACTGTAAAGAGATGGGGTGAAAGGCTGTAGAATGTTCGATGTGTGAACAGCACAAGTATGTTCACATACCAAAATTTTGGTGTAGGGGAATGAGAATTGAGCAGCTGGTTCCTCACTTTTCTATTATTGTTTTACAGGGAAACATTCACCTTTTTGCACTCTGACAAACACACATACAGTGTTTGTGTAATCCTTTACATCTATGTTGAGCGCACCCTCATACGAACACACGCATCTGAAGGGGGAAAATCTGTAACCGGTAATTCGTGTACTAAAAACATGGAAGAAACGCACTGACATTAGTAGCTCAAGACTCAGTATGTTGAAGTCACTATGTAGTCAGAATACTGTAATTCTAACTCTGCATTCTTCTTATGTAAGTACTTTGGCTACAATGATCACTACAATAACTGTTCCAGTAACTGGTATTCAGTTCTATCCTCCATGTCCCTGTATGTGACTAATTTTGGGTAACTAAGTAACCCACCCAGGGCCTGATACCAGTCACAGATTGCTGATGTCACAACTTCCAAGGACAATGAAAGTTTTGTAATCATTATTTCGCCTAATTATTGACCAAATTCAGAAATTTAGAATGCCATAATTTACTCTTTAAGATGTGTAATAGGACAGAAGTTCAAACGAGTAAGACATATAGTACACTTAGGAACTGGAGGAGGTGGGTGCTTGTCAACTTAGCATGGATTGCATGTGTATACCTTGACTTTATCCACCCAGTGTTGATGAGTGAGAGCACTTACTAACTTCCAACAAACTTTATGCAGAACTTCAAACCTTTCCTAAACATTTTCTCAGATACATGCACCAAGTCAATTATTGAACACATTAATTTACAGAATAATTAGTCTTCAGCTCTTTTATGCACAGGTGATCACTTCTTTAGACAATCTTGATTTACCAGTACTTTTGTAAACCCGTAAAAGGCACAATTTTCGGATACGGTACACAGCCATGGTAGTATCATTGCAGTAATATGATTGCATTCAAAATAACTATTAAGCACACTTCACAACAACTTCCAACAAACTTTTCATTCCTCATGTGAGTCTCTTGCAAACCAAAATGTACATAATACAGTACTTCATTCATAAACATTATCTGAGTGCTAATACTAATACGAAAAAAGGTGAATGTTTAAATATTGCAGACTTTTGTAGTATTTCTTCAATGAAACCTGAACAGACAGTTCTATCAGCATCACAGAATAACTTATTTCTATTACAACATAGTGATGGTAAGTAAGACTTAAGGAAGGCTTGTCATTTACACACGTTTTCACTGCCAAATAATTTCCTCCCCAAACTTGGTCAATTACATCAGCATATATGTTAGCTTTTCAACAAACAATGAATTTGCATAGAACCCAATTGACAACATAGGATGAAACAAAGGAATTAGATGTTAATGTCGTGCATAATTGTAAGTGTAGTAATTGCACATAATTTCACTAGCTACATAGTAGCAGATGTTTCAGAACAATATATGGAAGAGACTTAACTGAGGCACAATCTATGCAACCCATTGGCATTAGTCTGGCAATTAACAAAAACAGGGTATTTCACGATTCCTATCACAGGCTTTGTAGATGAAGTTTTGATAAGGAGGCAATGTCAAATGTACAAAGTCTCCTTGACAAACCATAGAAGACTGGTATAGGAATTGTGGTACACCCTGCACACTGGGGACTACAGTGAGAGCAAACAACCTATTATGCTTGGGATGGCGAGGAGAAGATTCATTCACATTACCTTCAGTGCATCTAAACAGTGAACAGAAGACATTCTTAATACACAGATGCCACTGAAAAATTTGCTTTCCTGGCATTTTTCAGGGGAGTTCTCAGTATACTTCAATGTAACTTATGTATGAGCACACAATTACAACTACTCATCAGCTGTTGTACAATTAAGCAGTCTTATAGCTTTAACTGTAGAGCCACAACCAACAATCACGTTACAGTAGGTAACGTTCAAATTCTATGACAATTTTATGTAATTAAAAAACAGTGGAAAACTGGACTTTACAATTTTTATACAAGTCTTAATTTTCATGTTGTAAGGAGATATTACATAGAAGCTCTACATTCATATGGTTATGTTTCACAAATTATTATATTAAAGAAACAAAATTATTCCACTAGCTCTATCATCTGTTGAGGCAATCACTTGACCCACAAATATGACAATCGAAAAAACAGCATCAGAATGTGTGTGTGTGTGTGTGTGTGTGTGTGTGTGTGTGTGTGTGTGTGTGTGTGTGTGTGTCACAAAACTCATTTTGGTGTGGAATAACCACACCAAGCTAGCTGCAAAGTAATAAAACATTTAACAGCATGGTGTGGTTTTTATTACTCGAAAATAAGCCTCTAATACATGTATTTATCAGCACTGAACATGATCCGTGCAATTAAGTAGTACAGCGTTTTTTTACTAAATAAATGGCCAGTATAGTGACACTAATTTCTTTTGGTACATTTAATTTGAGGGTCATGATAATCGTATCTGTAAAATATATGTAGGTTGTTACTGTATATTATAGTTGCCAATTAATCTCATTTACCTGTTACATTCATTTAAATATGCATATTACATACAACAGAAGCTATGTTAATGTATACATTACATTAATTGCAGGCAATAGTGTTAACATTTCATGACTTGTGTCAGTTGGGGCTTCCACAGTTTCTGTGCTGCAGTATTGGTGCAGAACAGAGGCAGAGAATAATTCTCAAGTAACATTTATGCACCCAATATTCTATGGTTAAGTACAATCTATGAGGAAAAAATAATAAACAGCAAAGCTGCAGGAAAGGAATATACATGAATAGCTTGTTAGGAATATCTCAAGCGAAATTAAACCCAGATTTATTTTTTCCCCAGTGGTACTGCCTGTGCTTGAGAGATGTTTTTGTCCTCCTCCTGGTCACAACTGATGTCATAGCACATACATCACACTGGTGGTAACTGTAGCTGATACTACATTGAAGACATTAATCCTGTTACCTCATATCATGAAGTCTGGATTGCCTTTTGTGACTAGTTCACTGCAAAGTCTACACAGATCTTAGAAGAAAGGTGGTCATTTCTTGTGCCACATGATATGTTGCACTCTTCTGGTTATCCTATCTCCCTTGAGACATATTTGATATATGCCTGCAGTCAGGCCAATTTAGGAGCTACCACTGTTCTTTGAATTGTTTGTAAAACACCCACAGCTCTACCACATCTCGCTGATTGGCCAGTGAAATGTCAGGTTGGGACTTCCTCTAGGACTGGCATATCTCAGTGTTTTCATTCTAAGCTGTGCGGTTCCTCAGACGAAATTAGTGATACAGTGGTATTTAGGACTGCATTTAGGTGAATATTCTTTGAGATACAATGGTGTGTTGTAAGTGACTGATGTGCTTCTACATCAGAGATGCAGATGCAGGCAGTCGTCTACTCTTCATACCTTGGTCTCTTGGCTCTTATGCTGGACATTTTAGCCAAGGTGAAGGAAGTGGACAAAAGATAGATCTTCTTTGTCACAGTTTAAACACTTTTGTGGAACTATATTGGCCTACAGGTAGCTTATGTACTCCTGATATAGAAGACTACAGGAGAAAGTACTTCAGGCCTCTTGTCAAGCCGGCTGGACATTTCTTCCTGTTAGAGGTCTGGTAGGATCTTCTTCAGCAACAGTGGTCACCAAAATACAAATGAAGACCATTAGTGCAGACATCCATGAGGTATGGGATGACTGGCAACTGTGGAATCTTATCATCCGAGAGGCTGTGTACTGAAGTGTTTTGGGATGAAGTACATTGGTTCCTTGTCATTTCAGCAACAGTCCCCAAACAATGTTTTGTCACTTTCACTTCAGTCTTCTTCACATTAGGCACAACATTTTCATTCTGTCCCTCAGGAATATCCAACCGGTTCATAACATCACGTGAAATTTTGAACACCAGCCTCCTCTGTCATTTGTTCACTTGCAATGTTTAAGTGCTGTGCTTCTCTCCAGTATTGTCCTTGTAGTAATGGCACTAACATGGGGTTACAAGTTTATATTATTACTCATTACTTCTTTTGATGATAATTCTTCCATGAGCTGGAACAGATCCATTTTATGTGGTTTACCCATCTCACCTATTTCATTTTTGATGCAGAGAAATGTCCCCAACTAAGGGTTACATTGTTCCCATATGAGTCATCGTGGGTGAATGATGGTAGGAACACTACTGTCTACACAGCCATTATGGTTTATTCTGATCTCACAATCTCTTTGTTCTTTGTCAGCCTTCATACCCAGGGCTTATTCTGAAGCTATTGAGCACTAAGATTCGTGCACAGATAGACTACCAGCCCTGTCAAATATCCCTCAGTTTGGAGGACCATATTTTGTCTCTAAGGGTTTGCACCCCTGGGAGGGCTGACTATTGTGTCTATGGAGGCCCTCCTCCCCCATGGAATGTAAGATTAGAGAAAGAAGATGAAAGACACCCTCGGGCCTCGCAACCTAATACCGTCGGGGTCGAAAAAATCAAGAGTTGGCCAAGAGAGGCCGACAGGAAAGAAAACAGATGCCTGTAAGTAAGCAGAAGCGGTGTCAGAGCCATCAGACATACGATTATCTTTTGAAATATCATCAAGACTGACAAAGAGAAGAAAGATTCTTGCTTTAATGGTTATACTCCAAGTATTACTCAGATTTTTCTTATGTGGATTGTTGAGTAACGTGGTTTTTCCTATTAGTGCATAAAAAAATAAAGGTTAACTTTAAGAGTAACAGTGCTGTTATTCAATAGCAGTAATTTTACAACATGCAGACACTTTACAGAGACTTTTTACATGTTACATACAATTAATACTGTAAGCTCTATGTTTACCTGCCACAAGCAGGTTACTCCTTAGCTAAAAATAGAAACCACTTGACATGAAAGTGTTTTCCTCATTTTAATTGTAGTCATAATAAAAAGCTAATTCCTCATAACCAAATTGAAATCATTCCATAGAAATCTTACAATCTTTGTCTAAAATACTAAATTACATATTCGATGTGTGTATAGAAAATTATCATACAGCAATAACACATGATATGTTTAGCACAAAGCTTGCAGACTTTACAGCTGATGTTTCACCACCAATTTAAATATTTTGTAGCAAAATTTTTTGTCTTGATTGTAGCTCATGCATGTTTGGATAAAGACAGACTTCAACCAAGACAAAATATTGATTTTTTACATACATAGGTTACAGAAGACAGCAAAAAAAATTTTCAACTGTTCCTCTCATGTTCCCATAATACTTAGAGGAAGTGAAGGTTACCCTAAATAAAGTTTAAATAATGACATTTACAAGCTCTAACAGTCTACACCATCTCCACTTACAAATTTTCCATCTACCGCTTACTAAGTTTGAGTACCATTTGCTCTGTGTGAATACACAGTCTTCAAATATTCCACAAAATAAATGTACAGCCTACAACATTTCCTTATTTATTTACCATATTATTGGCCAGTTTAGACTACCACACTTCTCAAGTACCTATGAATACACAGAGCAATGTGTAACACTCATACTGTGTAGGTAAGTAAGAAATGCAATAATGACAATCCAAATTTCGATTTGCATTATCAGCCATTACTTAGAACTGTATGAACAGTTTACACTATGTCCCACAAAATGTGGCACACAAATTATCAGTCCACATATAAAGCCATATATGCATAATGGTATTCTTTTTATGAAATATATGCCTACTGAAGGGCATGAAGTAGGTGAAGATCTGTCGGCATCATAACTTAGGAAGATTCTGCCCTTACACTTCAGAACCACATTGTATCACGTGCAAATCACAACAAATCTGCTAGTAACATGAACTTACAGAGTGAAATTCTAGTTAGCTGTTTTAACTTCTGCCAAAGATACACCAAAGAGAACATACAGTTCTATCAAAAATATATGAATCTCTGACTGTATAATATACATCCTTAAAGCTAATAAAGGGTGTCTTGCATATAGATGGATAGATGGGTGAGAATTTAAGACAAGTGACAAACAGCATTTTAAATATTTTCAAATTATGGAACATAAAACAGACACTAGCTATATGTATCATGAAGGGTAGACTACATCAGTCCTTTACAATTGTGTAGTGAGTAAACCTCCAAATATTGTATTTTGTACTTCCAATATAGAAATTACAACACTACATCATCTAACTGAAATTCATCAAGCTCTAATTATTACAAACATTTGTAAAAGACATTTTACACTGCTTGCAAGAATTGACAGTAATTTAGGAGCATCAGTAATGGCAATGTGGAATACTTATGCTTCCTTTCAAAGGGACCAAATTCAAATGACTAATAGTATTGAATGTGAATTTACGATAAATTTGTGGAACAAATATTTTGTAGAGTGCATCTGGATAATGACTCTCAAAGCATAGAAATTCCAATTTCAGTAACTACTAATTCACGTTCTCAGACTGAACTAACATGAAATTATCATTTTACACAAACTGTTGAATTCATGTACTAAGATTCTAACAGTATGTTAATGAGTCACATCAAGACAGTGAACATAAATATTTAACTGAGGAAACTGTGGCTTCTTGAGCTGATAATTCTTTTCCCATAAAAGTGAGAGTACTGAAGATACTTTGTATTACAAAACGTTTAGGTCATTTACTATCCTCACAGTACCAGTGTTGTGTACAAGACAAAACTGAAGAAAATGGAATGTAACATTGAAACAGAACAGTAAATCCAATAAGGCTACCCAGTCGACTTTACGGTCACATAAATTACTATTACATCAGAAACCATACATTTATCATATACAAAGAAAGACTATCACAATCAGTGTATGAAACAGTGAATGTAATTTTCAAATTCTAAGGCAAAACACTAGCCGTGAGGTACACAGGTACGATCTGAGAAGTGTGGAAGGTAACAGGTCAACAGTCAGTCATACAATTCAAGAACAAATGTGCATAATACATATTAGGAAGCACATCTTTATTTCATACAAATGACAGTAATAGCTGTTTTCAACAAAGGCATTTTAGATTACAAAAAATCACCACAATGATCAATATATGTATCAAGTGCACATGTTTTTTATGTGCATTTGCCATAATAAGAAAAGCAATGTACAAACCCTAACTTATGTGGAACACACAAAATTACCATGTCATAAGAAGCTCAATAGCTAAAGCTATTTAAGTCCAATGTAAGTACATCCTGTCAAGGAACATACATGTATTACTATGTCTATTTCTTATAAAGACTAATATTATGAAGAGATGGCAATCTCTCTGTCAATCATATCAAACAACTAGTGACCCATAAGCTTATACATAGTCACATTAAATTGCCAGGCAACACGCCAAAGTAAGTGCTTTGTAATATAAGAATACTTAAGACAAGAGGTGTGAGGTGAACATTAACAAGCAACCAATATTAGAGATCATACTAAGAGTGCTTCTGATATTTCTGTAAGCACTAGTGTTCACTAAGGAAACAATTTACAACTGAATCACAGTGTGCACAAATATACATTTACAAGAAAATATAAAATACAGAGCCCACAAATTAGTGATAAGCTCTCCTAAAGAGACTGAAAAGCACAAGAGTGATAATACATTCTTTTGTAGCTGCACATGAAGATTAGAGCATAGTTTTCTATTAATAATGCCAATGGTCACAAACTACTATGTCATCTACTCAACTATAACCTATTGACTTCTGACAGGAACAAGAGTCGAATCACATTACGATTCTTTCTATGTTCTTAAAGCTTCAACAGCATGCAATAAAAACAATGGATAATGAAAAGGCTAAAGGACTCAAAGCAGTAATGTAATACATTTATTACTTTAAGCCTTCTGAATTTCAAATGTATGTGATACAATTAAAAGGAAAGCTAAGTGTACTAAAACTTCATATTGACAGTTTTCATAGGCCTGGATTCACTAGAGCTCAAGCAAACCTTGAAAATGTTATGGAAAGCCAAATACAAATGGGGGAAAACTTTTGCTACTGGGTTTCTAATTGTTATTACTGCTACTGATGGAAGTTCAAATTATTTAGAGCTGTTTTACATACTTCAGTTTCTTTAAACTTCTGGTACTCTGCAAATTACGTTTTAAATGCCATTAAGAATTTAGAAAAGGTTTGAATATATAATTCATGTTTGTTGGAAGCAGCTAAGTGCTCTCATTATGAAACACTGGATGAATATAGCCTTTGTTCTTTGTGCATCTCTATCTGCACTCACTGAGGACGTGCACACAATTTATTAATAATACTTTTCTTCTGCGTTGAACCTCTGATGCAAGATCATACCTCTTGCTGAGTAAATTCTGACGGTTTCATTTTCAATATTTTTGTCATTACTGACTGCATTTTAAAAAGTAATATTTCTGTTGACCGAGGAAGCTGTCAGATAAGCAAGATTAAACTGGTACTGCAGGTCTTGAAGTTGGTTAGTCTTTTAGCAATATCAATGGAATAGTGTTTAGGGGGAAATGCCTTCTGTCCTGTGTTTGTCCTCTGATTTATGATGATCTGCCTGCTGCTGTGAATGGTGCAGAGCACCAGTTTAGCATGTTTGCAGGTGGCTGCAGTATTTTAATGGAATATGTTATGAGGAGTGGCACATCTGCAAATTATAGCCTCCTTGAGCTGCACTGCTGATTCCATGGGAATCAAAGGAGAGCAATGTGGAATCAAATGATTGAGGCCAGTGCAGCAGGACAATGTTGTCTGCACTATATGAACAGTGCTGGCTTGTTTTAAATGAATGACACTGACTATTTTGCTGATATACCAGTGCTTACCTAGACTGATGTTCTTACTTGCATGTAAAAACTTCTTACAAATGGAATTGAGGCCAAGATTGCTTAAGATTATTGGACTTCCTTCTAGAGCAATACGTTGTCATTTGTGGCTGGCAAGGGATAATTCTCTACATCAGCTGGTACATTTCTATACATTTAAGATAAGAGGAAGAGGATGTTGATCAAGCCACTAACAGAGGTGTAATTCCCCAGAGCTTGTTCCCATGAAGCGAAGAACAGTATTATCACCAAAGCAACACCACTTGTTGACAGACAGCAACACCAAGATCGGAGGGAATGGAAGAACTAGCGGGCCAGGATACGACGACAGCAGTCTCAGCAGCAGTTTTTATTGTTATGGATTTAGGGCGCAAAACTGCTACAGTCATTAGCGCCCAGTTTGTGGCTTAGGGAAAGGTAAAAAACAAAATAGATTGGAAATCACCAGCAATGGGAGCAAAACTCAGAAAGTGGGGAAACTAAAAAACAGAATGAAAACTTAGAAAACCACTATAGAAGGGGGAGGGGGGGGGGGTTGTTGTCCCCAAAAAGAACTTCAAATGACTGACATCTCACTGACACTAATAAACTCTAGGACATGATCGACTGAGCTCATGTCATCTGCTAAAATGGAAGATATATCAGGTGACACCTGTAGACTGGCACAGAGTAAAATAGGGGCACTGAAGTAAAAGATGTCTTACCGTCCACAGCTGAGAGCAGTGGGGACAGAGTGGGGGAGGATCGCCACGTAAAAGATGTCAATGGCTGAAAAGACAGTGCCCTATCCGGAGTCTAGTTAAAATTACCTCCTCCCGACGACACATTCGGGAGGAAGAGGTCCAAGCCCAGGGAAGAGCTTCCACGTCCTGCAATTTATTATTGGGAAGTGTCGACCAATGTGTGTGCCATAAAAGAGCAACACAACATAAAACACTCTGTACATTGGCAAAAGGAACCATGTAAACAGCAAGCTGAAGAAAGACTGCAGCCTTGGCCACTATATCGGCCACCTCATTTCCATCGACACCAACATGTTCTGCGATCTAGAGGAGTGCCACAGAGATGTGGAGCAAGTGGAGGCATTCCTGAATCCAGTGGACCAGAGGGTGGACATAGTAAATAGCTTGGAGACTGAGGAGAGAGCTGAGCGAATCTGAGCATATAATATACTGTATCTGCTGATGGTGATCGATGTATTGGACAGCCTAGAGAACAGCGTAAAGCTCTGCAGGAAAAACCGAACACTGGTCAGGAAGTCAAAATCGATTAGGGGTGTCGCCAACAACATAGGCACTCCCAACACCAAATGATGTTTCAGCCATCAGTGTAAAAGTGTAAATAAATGTGGCATCCTCTATTTGTGCTCATGTTGTTGTTGTTTTCTTCAGTCCAGAGACTGGTTTGATGCAGCTCTCCATGCTACTCTATCCTGTTCAAGCTGCTTCATCTTCCAGTACCCACTGCAGACTACATCCTTCTTGATCTGTTTAGTGCATCCATCTCTTGGTCTCCCTCTATGATTTTTACTTTCCACACTGCCCTCCAATACCAAGTCGGTGATCCCTTGATGCCTCAGAATATGCCCCACCAACCGATCCCTTCTTCTAGTCAAGTCATGCCACAAATTTCTTACCTCTGGAATCCTTTAACCATACGAGCAGCAAATGCCTGATGATAAACAAGAGAAGGGGTACTATCCTTGGAAAGCTGACAAAGGTCACAGAGCAGGCAGGTCTGGGGGCGGAGCCAAGACAAAGCCATACCCCCAGTTGTCAAAGTTTTAGGAAAGTAGAAGGAAAGAGAACTTAGCAGTTGACGGAAGTGGACTCCCGGTGGTAGTAGAGAGGAAGGTTGGCCTGCATACCCTAAATCCAAGGAGGCATCGAAAAAAGGTAATGAGCTGGATTAGCAGGCATGGAAGACAGATGGCTAGCATAACAACTCAGGACAACTAGCCAATTGGACAGCAGAGGGTCAGCAGTCTCAGCATAAAGGTTTTCCACAGGGCTGGTGTAAAAAGCTCCAGATGCTAAACGCAATCCACGGTGGTGGATAGAGTTGAGACGCTGAAGAATAGACGGCCGAGCAGATGAGTAAACTATGCTTCCATAGTCCAATTTTGAGAGCACTAAAGCGTGATAGTGGTGGAGGACTACTAGGTCCACTCTCCAAGAGGTACCATTCAGAACACAGGGTGTTGACGGATCACAGACAGAGAGCCGAAAGTTAGGAAACGTGGGACGACCAGCACAGTTTTCTGTCAAACATAGGACCCAAGAATTTAGTGACGTCTGCGAACGGAAGGTCGACAGGGCATAGATGTAGAGAAGGCGGAAGAAACTTTCTACAACATCAAGAATTGACACAAACAGTCTTACTGGCAGAAATGGGTTGGTTGGTTGTTTGAGGTTAAAGGGACCAAACAGCAAGGCCATCAGTCCCTTGTTTCAAATAGACTCCATTCTGCTAACGGGACATCTCAGAAAAGTCAGAACAATAAAACGGAAAAAAGGGAAACGTAAAAGGGCAGTCACGTTGTCAATAGTAAAAACAAATGAGGGAAGTTGGCAAGAGAACGAACCCAACACTATGCTGAAGCAGCATAGCCAAGACCACCTGTGACTTAAAAGGTACAACTGCTATAATGCAGAAGTACGTATGGGAATAGAAAAACGAACCAAGCCTTAAAAAGAGGGGGTAAAAACAGAGTAAAAGGGAAAGAAAAGAGGATTCCGGTCAGGGAGGTGAATCGGGAATCTCTGAACACTGCCTACAGTGGGAGACACCCAAACACTCACCGCCCTGCCCCAACACCAGAGGGAGATTAAAAACTTTAAAACTGAGAATAAAAACCACTCTCCCGGAGGAAACCTAGAACCAGAGAGACCATCCGGGAATCGTCAGCCAACATCAAAGGTAAAGTGTGGGGGAGTCGGTACTTAGCACGCAGAGCCAAAAGAAGGGGGCATTCAACCAAAATGTGGGCCACTGACTGGAAGGCTCCACAACCACATAGCGGGGGTGGCTCATCACGCAAAAGGAAACCATGGGTCAGCCTGGTATGGCCAATGCGGAGACGACACAGTGTGGTCGAGTCCTTGCGGGAGAGGCGAAAGGAAGAACGCCATGGGCCTGGATTCACCTTAATGGCACGAAGTTTATTAGACAGTGGAGTAGCCTCCCAAGAATTGGCCCATGACTGTGTAAAGTGGGATTTGATGTGAAGCCGTAAATCCGCTGCAGGAGGGGTGACAGAAAACGGGGGGTAAGTAACTGCTCCCCCAGCCAAACGATCAGCGAGCTCATTACCCGGGATACCCACATGGCCCGGGACCCATAGGAAGTCAATGGAACAAGCAGCACGGTGAAGATCAGCGAGATGGTCATGGATGGCAGAGACCAAGGGATGGCGCGAAAAACACCGGTCAGTAGCAAGAAGGCCACTCATCGAGTCCGTACATAACAAAACGCGGTTGTGTTGGGATTGTTTAATAAAGGTAAGGGCCCGGGAAATTGCCATCAATTCCGCAGTAAACACCCCACATGAGGGTGGCAGTAGATGATTTTCCGTTCCAACAAAGGACGTGAAGGCATACCCAACATGATCAGCAGATTTAGAGCCATCAGTGTAAAAAACAACAGCATCCCGAAACTCCCATAAAATTTGGCGGAAAAAGGAACGGAACACCACCGGGGGGGGATGGAATCTTTCGGACCGCGGTGGAGATCCATCCGAATTCGAGGCCGAGGAACTAACCAAGGAGGGGTGGAGGGGAGGGAGCGAGGAAGACAGGACAAAGAAGGAAGCCGAAAATCACGGTTAAGAGACGCAAGGCGCAGTCCAACCGGTAAACCCGCCCGAGGGCGGGAGTCAGGCGGGCGACGTCCATGGTCTGGGAATAGGATAGAATAGGAAGGATGAGCGGGAGAAGAACGGATAGTAAGGGCATAAGACACCAGAAGCTGGGACCGCCGAACAGAAAGGGGGGGGGATCCCAGCTTCAACCAGGATACTATCAACAGGGCTAGTAGGGAAGGCCAAACGGATACCATGATGGTGGACCGGATCCAGCACGTGCAGCGTGGAAGGAGCAGCTGAACCATAAACTTGACAACCATAGTCCAAACGTGACAGAACTAAAGGACGATAAAGACGGAGGAGGAGGGAACGGTCCGCACCCCAAGAGGAGTGGGCAAGGAAGCGAAGGACATTGAGTTTACGGAAACATCCTACCTTCAGGAGTCTGATATGGGGCAGCCAAGTGAGCTTGTTGTCGAAAAGAAGACCTAGGAAACGAAACTGTGGAACCACAGGCAATCTTTGGGCAGCGAGATAGAGCTCTGGATCAGGGTGGACCGTAGTACGGCGACAGAAGTGGACCACCCGCGATTTTAAAGGAGAGAATTGAAACCCGTGTGAGAGGGTCCATGCAGAGGCACGCCGTATAGCCACCTGGAGCTGCCGTTCTGCAGATGGCATCGAGGAGGAACTAACCCAAATGCAGAAATCATCCACATACAGGGCAGGGGCGACCAAGGGACCGACAGAGGCCACAAGTCCATCGATAGCAATGAGGAAAAGAAGGACACTCAAGACAGAACCCTGTGGGATGCCCGTCTCCTGGGTCCGTGGAGAACTAAAAGCAGTACCAACTCGAACTCTGAATGACCGATGGATCAGGAACTGGCGGATAAAAATCGGGAGTGGGCCCCGAAGACCCCACTGATGAAGGGTTAGTAAGATGTGATGGCGCCAGGCCGTGTCATAGGCCTTGCGAAGGTCAAAAAACACTGCAACCAAATGGCGGCGCTGGGAAAAAGCCTGCCGAACTGCGGATTCCAAGCGAAGTAAATGATCGATTGGAGATCGTCCCTCTCGAAAGCCACACTGGTAAGGGGACAATAGATCCCGAGATTCGAGGACCCAAGTGAGCCGACGGGCTACCAGCCGCTCAAGTAACTTACAACCAACATTGGTCAAACTAATTGGCCGATAGCTGTCAACAGATAGGGGGTTCTGACCAGGCTTAAGGACAGGAACCACAATGCTATCCCTCCACTGAGAAGGGAAGTCACCCTGGAACCAGATACGGTTAAACACCCGAAGAAGATGGTGCCGTTGTGGAGCACTGAGATGTTGAAGCAGCTGGTTATGAATGGAATCTGGGCCAGGGGCCGTATCATGAGAAGAAGATAGAGCAGAAAGAAATTCCCATTCAGTGAAAGGTTCGATGTAAGATTCTGACTCGAAAGTGGTGAAACATAAGGTGACAGCTTCAGCCTGCTGTTTTTGATGAAGGAAAGCAGCTGGATAGGAGGCCGACGCTGATGCCACTGCAAAATGAGTCGCAAGATGTTCTGCGAGAACTAATGGGTCCGTACAAATGCCATCTGGGAGGTGAAGGCCTGGGAGGGTGGACTGCCGATGGCAACCTTGGAGAAAGCGAAGTGTAGCCCATACCTGTGACAGAGGGACAGTTGAACCAAGGGAAGAAACGAATCGTTCCCAACATATCCGCTTGCTCTGTTTGATTAAATAACGGGCTTTAGCGCGAAGGCGCTTAAAGGTAGAAAGGCTGGCTACAGATGGGTGCCTCTTAAAGTATTGCAAAGCTCGACGGCGATCACGGATGGCAATGGCAATGGCCGTACTCCACCACGGGACTTGCCGACGACGAAATTGTCCAGATGAGCGTGGGACAGCAAGGTTAGCAGCGCGAACAATCGCGTCAGACACGTCACGTAGGACGTCATCAATACAACCCGACAAAGAGGGAGAAAACTCGACCTGTGCAGTATATAGAGGCCAATCGGCGCGGTGGAAAGACCAACGAGGTAACCTCTCCATCGGGGAGCGGGAAGGGAGCGTGATAATCAACGGGAAATGGTCACTATCACAAAGGTCGTCGTGTGGCGACCAGTGTAATGAAGGGAGGAGAGAGGGAGAAGAAAGAGAAAGATCAATGGCAGAAAAGGTACCATGACCAGCAGTGAAATGAGTAGGGGAGCCATCATTAAGAAGGCACAGGTCATGGTCTGCAATAAATTGGTCTATAAGAAGACCTCGTCTAGATGGAAAGGCACTGCCCCACAAAGGATGATGAGCATTAAAATCCCCAAGGAGGAGGAAGGGAGGAGGAAGTTGCTGAAGAAGGGTGGATAAGGCAGCAGGTGTAAGAGTCCTGTCAGGAGGGAGATAAAGATTGCAAACTGTGACTGCAGAGTCTAAGTGGACCCTAACAGCAACCGCTTCCAATGTAGTTTGGAGAGGAATCCACGTGCTAGCAATGTCTGTACGGACCAACGTACAAACGCCACCAGAAGCCCGCAAGGGTCCGACCCGATTTCGACAGAAAACACGGAACCCACGGAGGGTCGGTGAGTGAGCATCAGTAAAATGAGATTCCTGGAGAACCACACAAGCTGCAGAGTAGGACGAAAGAAGGGATTTCAATTCCGGAAGGTGACGATAGTATCCATTACAGTTCCATTGGAGAACCACAGAACGATGGTTTAAAGGAGGGCTGAACATGCTAAATCCAGTCATACCGCCGGGTCCCCACCCGTCACCGACAAGGAGGGGGCGACATCCATAAACGACAGGTCAGAATCCGGTTGTGAAGTTGGGGAAGGGACCTCCGGTGACACCAGAGGCTCTTTGTCCCGGGACTTATGTTGTTTCTTCTTTTCAGGCTGAGATCGAGGAGGGCTGTGTGGCATAATGGAGCCAGCTGCAGCAAGATCAGGAACAGAAAGAGACCAGGCGACCTGGGGGCCGATAGACCGCGGATCTCGTGGTTGCCGCGCTGCAGCAGACCTTTGACCTGGAAGGTGCCGGGAAGGGGCATCCCGGGAGAGGCGCCCTTGACCGGCAGACGCCGAAGGAGTGGGACACTTCTCCGGCTGGGGAGGGGGAGCAGCGCCCAGAGGAGAAGGTGTGGGAGCCGCAGGAGAGGGGGGAAGGAGAGGGGTCCGGGATGGGGGTAAGGAAGGGGGAGAAAGGGATGAAGGGATGAAGATGTAACCAAGGCGTAGCTAGATGTCATGGACACAGGGTGCAATCGTGCATATTTCTTACGGGCCTCTGTGTAGCTTAAACGATCAAGGGACTTATACTCCTGTATCTTTTTTTCTTTCTTATAGACTGGGCAATCTGCTGAACGTGGAGAATGACTACCATGACAATTTACACATACAGGAGGGGGAACACAGGGACTCCCCTCATGGAGTGGACGTCCACAGTCACCACAGAGAGGGTCCTGAGAACAGCGAGAAGACATGTGGCCAAAACGCAAGCACTTAAAACACCGCATAGGAGGTGGGATGTACGGCTTCACATCACAGCGATAGACCATAATCTTAACTTTCTCAGGAAGGGTATCCCCTTCAAAGGCCAGGATAAAGGCACCAGTATCAATACGATTATCTTTAGGACCCTTCTGAACACGCCGAACAAAATGAACACCCCGCCGTCCGAGATTGTCCCGAAGTTCCTCATCAGTTTGAAGGATGAGGTCTCTCTGAAAAATCACACCTTGTACCATATTTAGAGACTGGTGAGGGGTAATGGACACGGGAATTGTGCGAAGATGGGTACAGGCACGAAGGGCCGCAGATTGGGCAGCCGAAGCAGTTTTTATCAGCAACGAACCCGACCGCATCTTGCTCAGGGAGTCCACTTCGCCGAACTTGTCTTCAATGTGTTCCACAAAGAATAAAGGTTTGACACTGGTGAAAGTATCTCTATCAGTCCTGGTGCAAACTAGATAACGGGGGAAAGGTTTTGCCCCTAGACGACGGGCCTGACCCTCCTCCCAGGGGGTAGCCACGGAAGGGAAGGCCGAAGGGGCAAGACAAGAAGCACTTGAGGAATCAGTACCACGCAGAGAGACGGCCACAGAAGAGCGGCCAGAGTTTTGGACCCGTATGCGTTTCATCTGCATAGCGTCCGCCCTGATACCACCCACTCCGATCAGGGGCTCTCCTCACGGGCGCCACCCAGCCACAGCAAGGGCCGTCTGGCACGGCGGCCATTGCCGGGAGTCCCGATGCTCCAGGATGACGAGCAACCACTCCAAGGCATGCATGAGGAGGTCACAGCTCAGGTATCAGAAGTGTGATCCCTGTGTGTTCAGGGGGCTCAACCAAAAGGGTACATAGCGACCCCACCACACGGGCTGGCTACCGTGCTGGCTATGCACCCTAGCATCAGACAACGACGGAAAACAAAAGGTGGAATGTACTAGGAGGGCACACGTCGGAGACACTAGGTAAGGTGCTCTTCCCCAAATGGCTCACACTACGGAAGAGAAATTTTGGAATGGAGGTCAAACCCCAGAGGGGGACCAAGGAATGCCAAAAGGAGGAGATGATTACGCAACAAAGCCGGAGTGTAAAACCAACAGAACCAGGAGGATAGCGGGGGCCAACATAAACAAGGACACCAATAGAGGGAGAGGAGAGGGCGAGGGGAAAGGGGTATGGAGGGGAAAGGAGGGGAAGGGAAAGGAAATGCAGCCCGGGAGAGAAAGAAGGCTGCAATGGCTCGGGGCCCCGTGCTCGCCACGCACGTATCCACAAAAGAGTTGTGGACCCCCTGGGGGGGGGGGGGGGGCAGAAATGGGAAGCCAGTTTCGATGCTGTAAGAGTGGAGGCAACAGACATCCTTGAAGACATCATTCAAGAAGGCTGGTTCGTTGAGAGCTGTAGTAGATCGCAAAATCGTCCACAAGGAGGGAGCCCGAGACATCAGGAAGGAGACAATCCATAACTGGATTTATGGTGATGGCAAACAGTACAACACTTAGCACGGATCCCTGGAGTGCCCTGTTTTCTTGGGGAAAAGTACGGGAGAGAGTAGTGTTCACCCGCACTATAAATGTGCACTCTGCCATAAATTCACGAATAGAAAGGGGGCAGTCGACCTCTAAAGCCCCACGAGAGCAGTATGTGGATGATGCCTGTCCTCATACAGGTATCGTATGCTCTCACCAGATTGAAAAGTATTGCTACCCATCGGCGTTTCCTGAGAAGAAAATTGTTCATGATTTGAGTGGAGAGAGCAGCAATATGATCAACTGCAGAATGATGCTTTCAGAAACCACATTGGGTAGGTGTTAAAAGACTGGGACTACAGCCACCAGGCTAAATGGCAATTCACCATATGCTCCAGTACCTTACATACACTACTCGTGAAAGAAATGGGGAGATAGCTAAAGGGAAAATGCTTGTCCTTTCCAGGTTTCAGAACAGAAATGACGGTAGCTTCCCGTCATCATCTGGGAAAGGTACTGTCAGTTCAAATTCGATTATAAAGGTGAAGGAGGTAACGCATACTATCCTATGATAAATGCACCAACATTTGGATGTGGATACCATCCGGTCCTGTGGTGGAAGAGAGAAGAAGAGAGTGCGTGAGAGTTCCCGCATGGAGAAAACAGTATAATAGCTTTCGCTATTTTGAGAGGAGAAAGCAAGAGGTTGCACTTCCACTGCACTCTTCTTCGGGAGAAAGGCTGGTGGGTAATTTGAAGAGCTCAAAATCTCGGCCAAGTGTTGACCCAGTGAGTTAGAAATTGCAATGTGGTCCACTAATGTATCAAGCGCGACAGTGAGCCCAGAGACCGGGGAGAAACTAGGCGTGCCAGATAACCATCTAATTTTACTCCGAGCTTCTGAGTAGGGAGTGAAGGTGTTAAAAGAACTAGTAAAGAAGTCCCAGCTTGCCTTCTTGCTATTTTGGATGACACGACTGCATCATGCATGTAACTGCTTATAGTGGAAGAAGTCAATCAATAGGGGCCTCACAGACAAGGACACGGGGATCCCCAAAGCGGATGGTGGGCATTGAAGTCCACAACCAGCAAATACGGAGGCGGGGGCTGACCAAGGAGATGAAGGCAATCAGCTCTTGTCATTGGTGTGGATGATGGAATGTATACGGTACAAAGAGAGAATGTGTATGAAAGGGAAAGATGAACAGCAAGAGCTTAGAAGGAACTGTTTAAAAAGGGGATTGTGTGATAATAGACATATCGTGGAGAAGAATCATGAGTCCTCCATGTGCTGGAGTACCTTCAACACAGGGGAGATCAAATCGGACTGACGGAAAATGGGGGAAAACATGCAATCGTGGGGACGCAGCATTGTTTCCTGAAGACAGAAGATGACCGGTGAGTAGGATCGTTAGAGGATCGACAGTTCATCCTGATTGGCTCGAATGCCACGTATATTCCAATGGATACTTGACAGAGCGGACAAAGAAGGGAATAATCTTACCACAGTTGCTCTCAATGACTGCTGAGAGCCAGCCTCCGACAGCATGGAACGGCATTCAGCCAAAGGCAGAAGATCCTGATCCATAGGTTGTTCGGGGGCTGCTCCTGCCACCAGCGATTGGCCAGTTGATCAGCTGCCAGCAGTGCACCTTGGCAATATGGAAGGGTGGTTACCGCCAGGTGGCGCTGTAGATGAGAACACAGTGGAGGAGGAAGAGGAGAGGAACTTTGTTCCTTATGAGGTGTCTTGGAAATAGGACATTGAGATGAAGGAATCGATGGTAGTGAAGTCAGTGTACGTAAAAAATCTTCAAGTAGGCTCTTTTTTTGAAGTCTGGAAGTCTGATTTTGGGGCTTGTGATTTAGCAGAAGCCAATGAAGAGTGAGCCATAGAGTGAGCAGGTGATAGAGGGGAGGTTGAATAGGCGATCTTTGCGCTGGCCGATCTGATGACCGTGCCAATAAAGGTGAGATCAGAAGTCCGCATGGTTGCCTCCTTAGTAGGACAAGGAGATGCAAGGACAGTGCTATATTTACCTGCTGGAGGCACAGTGGGCTTTCAACTGGCAAATAACTTACGAGCAGCAAATGTAGACATTTTCCTTCACTCTGATTTCCTGAATAAGCCGTTCATCTTTGAAAATGAGGCAATCTCTAGTGGAAGCAGCATGGTCACCCATACAATTGATACAGTGAGGGGATGAAGGTGGACAAGCACGCTCATGGGCATCCTTTTCACACTTAATGCATTTGGCTGGATTGGAACATGACTGGCTGGTATGATTAAACTGCTGACACCGATAGCAACGCGTAGGGTTGGGGATGTTAGGGCGAACTGAAATTCTCATAGCCCGCTTTAAAGTTCGATGGAAGTTGAACTCTGAAATGTCAAGAAGACAGTACAGGTTGGAACCAAGTCCTCGTCAGCCCTTTTCATGACTATGTACAGCTGTTAGGCCCTGATCAAACAGGTAGTTTTGAATTTCCTTGTTGGACAATGCATCGAGTGAGCATGTATAAAACATCCTGTGTGATTAATTGGAAGTGCAGTGCACTTCCACCCAAGTGTGTAGCAGTGAAGTTCTCAGCAATTTTTGTGCCTGGAGGGCACCGACTGTTTCTAACAAGGTGCCATTTCGTAATTGGGAACAAGACTTTACAGGACCTGCAATTGCGTCGACACGTTTCTGAATAATGAAAGGGTTCACTGGAAAAGTCTTGACCTTCATCTGACTGAGAAGCAACAAGGAAACGTAGCACTGATGGGGATACTTCCGCAATGGTTTCATCATCTACAATTTCTGCTCACAAGAGAAAGCCATGGACAATTCTTCCATGATTACCGGCGTCTCCGATGGTGCACTCCTTCCTCTGAGAGCACTCCCACCTTAGGTGATTGTTCACACCTCAGCTCACACCTCCAAAGAAACAGACAGAGGGGCCAATTGGCCCTCCCTGGGCCTGGCCATTACCAGGGGCTACATACATGTCCTACCTGTCTACCCGTGGCAGGGAATTATGTGTTACCCCATCACCGGCCACGTGTGGGAACGTGTGAGTCAGCCTTCAGACACACACAGGGATGAAAGAAAGAGGGAGGGAGGAACAAAGAAAGGAAAGAAGAGAGGTCTCAAATGCCGCAGCGGGGAAGAGGGTAAAGAGAAGAGGCAAGGAGAAGAGACTTTCCACCATAGAAAGCGAAGAAGACTTACCGTCTTACAGTTAAAAGCATCTGCCTCCTGACATAGGCACAAAACACACTCCCATAGGGGGGAAGTGGAAGGCAAGAGGCAGAGGTGAGGGGGGAGAGGGGGGGGGGGAAGGGAGGATGTGTAAGTATGTGGAAATGGAATGTATGCAGCCCAGAAAGGAAAGAGCTGCACTAGATCAGGTCACCGTGTTCACCACGCATGTATCCACAAGAGTTTTGGACCCCGAGGGGCTCAGCAGCAATGTCAGCAACCTAGTTTCCTGTCAGATTGTCATGAGTGCAGACCCCACCAGTTTAGGGATGAGGCCTGATAGTTCACAAAATTTCACCACTCTGAAGGGCATGGAGTTATAGCAGATGATGCGATTGAAAAGCCTGTGTTACCAAATGTACTATGTGGCCTGATACATGACAAAGAGCTATGCTGTAAATACTGAGCAGTGTTCTGACAGCTGATGTCAGATATCATCTGTGCCAATTAAGAAGACACCCAACACCAGTCAGAACCATCCACATACAGAAGGGTACCAATGCTGATTTCCACACAAAGCACATGGATGAGGTTAAAAATCTGCTAGCAAGTTGGAAATGAAAGTTTATTAGTCCTTGACCAGGGTTTTGCTATTTTTACAAATATCTTCTTCAAAAGTGGTGACCTTATCACATCACTAAGCAGTTGACTTTGGCCTCTAGTGTAAGGTACATCTAACTTACGGAAGTATTTTGTTCTGTGATGCCTATTCCAATTTTATATTGACAAGAGCCTCTACATGTGGGCATATACTAATGAATAGTCTCCGATGCATGATATGTGTATTCTGGCACTACCGAAAGCCATGGCTTGCAGTAATTGTTTCAGAAATTTTGTTTATGACACGAGCCAATTGGGTTCATCAAATCTATTGTGCTAATGAAGCCACAGCTGCTGAAGCAGATATTTTTACAAATATCAAAACCATGGTCAAGAGCTAAAAACCCATTTGCAGCTTGTTGGCTGATTTTTCAACCTCTTCAGATTTACATGCTTGCTGTTTTGCAGTAATGTTTAAGATTTTCAAAGGTAGATAAACTTACAGCAATATAGTCAGTCTGGAGTAGTGTCTTTTGGATGCAAATTAAGTCCAAGATGAACATGGGTCCCTGCATGAAGCCAAGGTGGTGAAGGCCTCACATTCATTGGAGAAGTGGCAGGTAGCATGAAATTAAACTGCTAGAGCAAAAGAAAGCAAATTCCAGGAAGTAACATGCTGACTAATAGAGGAGTGACAGGAGGAGGCAGTCTAGGATGGGTGGCCAGGCATGGCTAAGACACGGCATGTGTATTTGCTCAGGAGGAAGTCGCAGCCTTAAAACACAGGTAGTTTGGCAACTTCTGTCTGCCAACTATCGGCCTAGTGTAAAAGGCACCAGTGACCAAACGGACAGTACGATTGTGATAGTATCGAGACAGCGTAAGTGGGTGTTCCGATTTCTTCTTAAATGTCCACTGAATTTTGTCTTCCATTAGCAAAAACAAAACATTGATGAATGTAGGTGGGAAGTTTAATTTCAAAATGAAGTGTACATGCTAGCTAACATAATGAAACCATGATCTTTATTAAAACCAAAGAATTAAGAAAATTTAAGCAGAAGAGCAAAAAGTGGATACAAAAGAATGTCAGCGTTATAAACTGGATTATAGTGGTGCTAATATAAAAGTTGGGTTCATGACTGCCCTCTTAGTGTCAATGGTGTCTAGGATTGAGCTGCATTCCCCATTTGCCTCATGTGACTACTGTTTTGTTGTTTCATGACAGAAGTGGCCATGGAGGGTGACTTTTTAAATGAAAAGATTTGACTCCAGTTCACGTATTACTACTTCATTTATTCCATGTGGATTACTCTCACTTTTGCTACTGTTTAATATTTTTAACTGGTGAATGGGTTGACTAGCAAGGAGTTCTGGTTGACTTAATTCGTGCATGATCTCGTCTGCAACAACTTTTTCTAAATGGAGGGAACACTATGAAGCATTTGTCACCTTTTGTTCATTTTTCTCTGTGCTGTAAAGCAAAACTTCTATTTACAGTCTACATAAGACCTGAGTGTTGATAATTATCGGTACGTCTCTAAATTTTCAGGAGTGCCCGATGAGATAAAGAGGCGATTTTTCAGAGTGGAGAAAGAATGAAGGTACTTAAATTCATTTGTTGTTTTCGCTGAAGCTAATTTATTTACAGTTCATAATGAACTCTGTGTTGGCAAAGCATTCTGGATTAGTCCGTTGTTTCAACCTACCAAAGGTAAGGTAACTATGAGAGAAAGATGGAATAGCCATTCTATTGTAAGGCATACATTCACAGATTTTCAATCAAATGATACATATAAAAAGATTACTATACTACATATCAACATTACAACACAACACGGAAATGTACAGTAATATCACACAAACGGTGGCAGGTGAAAGGGAATATAGAGCTCCATTACACATTTCATCACATGTATCACCACTGTCAGGAATTCTTCAAAGTGACCATTGCAGGCCCTTGTAGGACATGTTGTAACACATGACCAACTATCTGCCATCACACAACACAGTCCCAAGATGGTAATGAAGATTTGCCTCACTTGTGTAATGTGTGAACACACATTCCATGCACCATTCAAATCTATAAATTGCCCAAGGCTTGTCATGTCCATGGGTTTTTTCCTGGATGCACGACAGTTTCAGACATGGTAGAGAACACTTTTGTTGTCAGCAACATTTCCATTTATCAGTGGCATTGAATTCATTTTCAGTAAGAAACATGGCCATGGTATGAATGAAATGCCTTGATAATGGTTTTGATTCACAGGGAATGTGTCATACAATATTTGAAAGTTCATGTTATCAACAGTCATCTGGTATATGTGTAATAGTGTACTTTTCTATCTTCCATAAGGAGGTGGAATGTGACAGGATAGGTAACCAATGTGTGGAAATGGATTGTACACCCTGATGGTGGACATCAATTGGTTAAGTTCCCCATCTTTTTCATATATGGACTATTCAGCTAGATGGGCACGAAGTAGATGCACTCTGCTATTGAGTGAAGTGTGTGCTGATGCTGCCCAACTAGACCACAGAGCTTGGGCAGAATACTTTTTGTGCTTTTCAGCTTTCCAGGTGTTGGCATTAAGTGTCACTGCAAAGGAAGTGTCACATCCCAAACTATTCCAGATGCATGTTATGAGAACTTCTCCCTTAAAATGGACATGAACAGCTCTGTGTGCCAGTCTGTTTGACAAATCAAAACATGCAATTTCAGTTTTAGTAACCACCCTTTATGGAAGTATTGGGTGAAGATGTCTCAATAAGAAGTCTTTGCAAACTTCTGTGCTGTATAGATATTGACCAATCATCTGCACAGCCAACGTATGTGGGTTGTATTAGATAAATATCACCTACATTTAAATTAAACTAGACAGAATTGAGGACTGATCTGTGTGCTAAGCCATTATGCAATACTTCTGTTCAGATACTGCCATTCCTTTTAGTTATAGCAAATTTCTTTCCAACTAATATGTTGTCAAATAGTTTCATTGCCATGAATTACAACTTGTTCCACAAATATGGACAAAGATCTAAAGCCAGGAAGCACAGGCAGTTGGATAATCCCAAAGATCCCCAGATAAAATGAACTTGCAAGATATGAATATCCAGTGACTATGGACATTCAATGCTTTGACTCACAAATTGTAGAAATTCAGTGTGGTAAGGAAGCTAGAAAATCTGAAGAACTAATTTGAATGTTCAATCTGGATGTAGTTGCAGTCAGTGAAACGATTAGGAAGAAAATCATTTCTGTTAAGATGAATTTGTCATGAGCAGAAATGTGGGACAGAGGCTAAGTCACTGAATGCTCTAATCTCACAACAGAACACTATATCATGGACAGAACAAACTAAGTCTGAAAAACAACTTCTTATACCAGGTACACTAGCCAGAGGTGTGCAATAACAGTGAGGTAACACTTATGTCAAGGTGAACATGACTGAGTTAGAGGTGGCTGGTCCTATCTCTAAACATGTCAACTGGCCAGTGGAGTGCATGGATGAGAGGGTGTGTGCATCCACAAGTGGCAACCTCTGATCATTTAACTTCCAGCTGCATCTGACTTGCGTGGTGCACAGTACAACTGCTTAAAAAGATTTTGGGTGTGGATCTGTGCAGGTCAGTACAGCAGACAATTCAGTGTTAAGATTATTCTCATCAGAATTGACAGTAAAAAAACTAATGGTTATGGTTCAGGTTTATCTGCCAATGTAAATGTGATAATGAGAGATTGAAAGTATTACAAAATGCATATGTACAGAGAATGGAAATCTAATAATCATGAGTGACTGGAATGCTATAGTAAGCAATGTAATAGAAGACAGTTGGAGTGAGCTTGGCAATAGGAGTGATGAAATAAAAACAAATTCAATTGTTCTGTAAGTTTCAGTTAATTATGAATATGCTATTTGAAATTACTAGAGGAAAAAGTGTATTTGGAAGTAGTCCAAGACAATTAGAAGATTCTAGCTGGATTAGATCACTTTCAGACATTTTGTAAAATCTGATACTGGATTGCACGGTGCACCCAGGAGCAGGTAGAGATTCTTATCACAATTTAGTTATTATGAGCAATAGGCTAAGGTCTAATAGACCTGTCCAGAACTATTAGTGGTGGAGGAAATGGGGTCCTTTGAAGAATGGAATGAGTTTGAAGTTCTCTGAAGTAATAAACATTGTGGTAATGAATACTGCAACAAGCAGATCAGTTGAGCAATGGATTTATTTGAAAAGGGCAATCAAGAGTTGGAAAGACAAATTGAAGTATGCATGAGGTAACTGAATAAATTTTACAGAAGAAATAACGAAACTGATTCATGAAGTAAGTAAGTACAAAAATGTGCAGTAAGGGACAGAAATACATTAATTTAAGTCACTTATGAGTGAAATGAACAGGAAAGCAGAGAAGCTGAACTGAAATGACTGCAGAAAAAATTTGAAGAAATCAAACATGAAATGGTCATTGGTTGGGCTATTCAGCATGTAAGAAAGTCAAAGCAACCTTTGGTGCAAATTAAAGCAAAGGAACAAACATTGAGAGTGCAAAAGTAATTCCACTGTTGAACTCACAGGAATGAGCTGACAGGTGGAAAGATTACATTAAGACTTTCATGTCTGGTAGGATTTGATGACATTACTGAAGAAATACAAGATATAGGTGATGCAATGAAGATTAGGAGTTTAAAAAAGTATTTGGAGACCTGCAATCAGATAATGCTGGAGGCATACAAAGTAATGTCCGAAGTCCTAAAACCACCAGTGGAGGAGTTAGGGGGGAAGCAGGATGGGAGGGGAGGGGAATCACTTCCGGAACAATTATGTAGAAGTGAATTACATATTGCGGTAAACCAGAAAAGAGAATTTACGTGTTTGGCCTCTGGTTTTACAGAGGAATGATGAATTCAGTGGACTGATATGGTAAGAAAATTTAGAGCTTCACCACAAAAACAGTGACAAGAACGGAAAAAATGAAAGGGCATGTGTTAAGAGGGCATCAAGTAACTTCCATCATACTTTAGGGATCTAGAGAGTTAATAGTTTCAGGAGATGGCGGAGTTTGGAATATGTCCAGAAAATAATTAAGTGTGCTATAGTGTGAGGTGAAGTAGCTGGGATAGGAGAGGAGTTCACAGTGGGCCACATCTAACCAGCCAGAAGACTGATAAAAATATCCGTACTCCCTATGAACTCTTCTGGATCATATTCAGCAAATTTGATAAGAGAACTTGTACTGTAAATCTGTAGATAAAATGCCTAACACTTTGGTCAGTTGTCCAAAATACAATCAAGGGATATTTCGGGGGGGGGGGGGGGGGGGGGGGAGGGGGAGGAGTTTAGGGCACTCTACTGAGGTCATTAGCACCCAGTCACAATTGTTAGAGCACATAGAATCTAGTAAAACTCAAGGGGGGTGGGGGGGGGGGGGGGGGGAGACACCAGAAAGTTCTTACAAAGACGCAGATAAAATAAGTGAAAGAGATGTCTTTGGACAAGCCAGTCAAAGTAATGAAATGAAGAACACAAGCAGCTGCTCGAGCGTCATCAGCTAAAGTATCCTGTAAAGTAGACGGCAGAGACAGGACAACACGAGATTGACTAAAACGGGGACACGACAATAAAACATGGTGCACTGTTAATGCATGACCACAAGGGCACTGTGGGGCTGGGTCACTGGAGAGCAGGTAGCAGTGGCTAAACCGGCAATGCCCAAGCCACAACCTGGTCAGAAGGACCTCCTCTCGCCGAGATGGTCGGGAGGAGGTTGCCCAAGCAGTTGGGAACGGTTTTACTGCCCGGAGCTTGTTTCCTTGAAGTGATGACCAAGCATCCCACCACAACGACACAAGCCTCTTACAAACAACCCTACTAACGTCAGATGACAGGACACAATGGGAGGCTGACAGACAGGAGGACTGCAGCCTTGGCTGCAGCATCAGCAGCCTCATTCCCAGGCACTCTTACATGGCCGGGAACCCACAGAAAGCTGACAGGAGAGCTATCTGCAGCAAAAGAATGGAGGGACTGCTGGATCCATTGCACCAAGGGATGGACCGGATATGGAGCTCCAAGGCTCTGAAGAGCACTGAGTTAGAGCAGAGTACATACGATGAATGGCGGTGGCGGCGGGCATACTGAACGGCCTGATGGAGAGCAAAAAGCTCGGCCGTAAAGCTGGAACATTGGTCGAGGAGCCGGTATTTAAAGGCCACTGCCCCGACGACAAAGGCACAGCCAACACCATCGTCAGTTTTGGAGCCATCAGTGTAAATAAAGGTGTGACTGGCAAGTCGCGCACGAAGTTTGACAAACCATGAGCAATACACTGCAGCCCGGAGTACCCTCCTTCGGGAGCGAGCTGAGGTCGAGATAAATATGAACCGGAGCCTGGAGGAGCCAAAGTGGTGTCGGGCTCTCACCCTCTGAAGGTGGTAGGGAGGGCAAAATCCAATTGTCAAAGCAGGCGACGAAAGTGGACTCCAGGGGGCGGCAGGGCAGACACATACAACCCAAACTGACGGTCGAGAGAATCGGCGAAGGAGGACTGGTAAGAGGGGTGGTCGGGCATTGACAACAGCCGGCAGGCATACCGACAAAGCAGTACGTCACGCCGGTAGGTCAATGGTAATTCGGCAGCTTCAGCATAAAGACTCCACAGGACTAGTGTAGAATGCTCCGGTCGCAACACGTATCCCCCGATGGTGGATGGAGTTGAGCCGGCGTAAGAGGGATGGCCGAGCGGACGAGTAGACGAAGCTCCCATAATCCAGCTTCGACCGGACTATGGACCAATACAAGCGAAGCAGGACAGTGCGATCTGCTCCCCAAGATGAACCGCTAAGAACTCTTAGGACATTAAGGGAACGTGTACAACGGGCCGCCAAATAAGAGACATGTGGAGACCAACACAGTTTCCTGTCCAACATGAGCCCTAGAAACTTAGTTGTTTCCACGAAGGGGAGAACAATGGGACCGAGATGTAAGGATGGCGGAAGGAATGCTTTATATCGCCAAAAGTTGATGCAAACCATCTTCTCTTCAGAGAACCGGAAGCCATTTGCCACGCTCCATGAGTAGAAGCTGTCTAGACAACGCTGAAGGCAGCGCTCCAGGAGGCATGTTCTCTGGGCACTGCAGTAGATCGCGAAGTCATCGACAATAAGAGAGCCCGAGACATTAGGTGGAATGCAATCCATAATTGGATTGATCCCTATGGCAAAAAGGGCTACGCTCAAGATGGAGCCCTGAGGCACTCCGTTCTCATGGAGGAAGATGTCTGACAATACGGAACCCACACGTACCCTAAACTTTCGATCTGTTAAAAAGGAATCAATAAAAAGTTGCAGGCGACCGCGTAGGCCCCACCTGTGCATAGTGCGGAGGATACCTCCTCTCCAACAGGTATCATAAGCCTTCTCCAAATCTAAGAACACTGCTACCGTTTGGCGCTTTCACAAAAAGTTGTTCATGATGAATGTCGACAAGGTCACAAGGTAATCAACAGCGGAGTGGCGGCAACAAAAGCCGCATTGAACATTGGTAAGTAGCCATCAAGATTCAAGAATCCAAACTAACCGAGCGTTAACCATGCACTCCATCACCTTACAGACACAGCTTGTAAAAGAAATTGGGCGGTAACTAGAAGGAAGGTGTCTATCCTTCCCGGGTTTGGGTATAGGAACAACGACGTGTCACGCTAACGCATGGGGACTTTACCTTCAGTCCAGATGTGATTGTAGGTATGAGGAAGGAAGCTTTTGCCTGCCGGAGAAAGGTGTACCAGCATCTGAACATGAATGGCATCTGGCCCTGGAGCAGAGGACCGGGAAAGTGCAAGTGTACGTTCGAGTTCCCGCGTAGTAAAGGGGGCATTATAATTTTCCAGATTCAGCGAGTGGAAGGAAGGTCACCGAGCCTTTTTCTGCCTCTTTCCTGGGAAGGAAGGCACAGTGGTAATGGGCGGAGCTTGAAACCTCCACGAAAAAGCAGCCGAAGGCGTTTGAGACATCCACAGGATCAACAAGGACCTCATTACTTGAAGTCAGGCCAGGTACCAAGGAGTGGGCCTTAATGCCCGACAGCCAGTGAAGGCCACCCCAGACGACAGAAGAGGGAGTAAAACTGTTAAAGGAGCTGGTGAAAGATGCCCAATAAGCTTTTTTGCTGTCTTTGATGACTCTACGGCATTGCGCTCGGAGTCGTTTGTATCCAATACAATTCGCCAATGTAGGGTGGTGGCGAAAGGTGCGTAAAGCACGTCGTCAAGCAAGGATAGCATCTCTACAAGCCTCATTCCACCAGGGGATGGAAACGCGACGTGAAGAAGAGGTAGTAAGAGGAATGGAATGTTCAGCAGCATTGATGGTAACAGCCGTCAGGTATTCGACCTGACTGTCACAACTGAGAAAATCGTGGTCCAGAAAGGTCGCCAGGGAGGAGTAAAGTCCCCAGTCAGCTTTCGGTATGTTCCAGCTCGAAGGACGTGGGGATGAGGTGTGGTGCAGGAGACGAACGACACAGGGGAAGTGGTTGCTCGAATATGTGTCATGAAGGACATACCACTCGAACCGACGGGCAAGAGTGGTAGAACAGATCGTGAGGTCCAAGTGGGAGTAGGTACGAGTAGAGTCCGAGAGGAAAGTCAGGGCACCAGTATTGAGGCAGACAAGATTGAGATGGTTGAAGACATCCGCCAAGAGGGAGCCTCTCTGACAGGATGCAGGAGAGCCCCAAAGGGGACGATGGGCATTGAAGTCGCCAAACAATAAAAACGGCGGAGGAAGCTGAACAATCAGGTGCATCAAGTCAGCCCGACTAACTGCGGATGACTATGGAGTGTAGATGGTACAAACAGAAAAAGTAAAGGCAGAAAGAGTAATACGGACAGCTATTGCTTGGAGTGGGGTGGTTAATGGAATGGGATGGTAATAGACATCGTCCCGAACATGACTCCACCATGAGCTGGAATACCGTCCGCAGGGGTGAGGTCACACCGCTCCGAGGTATAGTGGGTGAAAGCAATACGGTCAGTTGGGCACAACTTTGTTTCCTGGAGACGAAGAACAAGCGGACAGTGCAGGCAGAGGAGCAGTTGTAATTCCTCCCTATTAGATCAAATACCTCTTACGTTCCAATGTAACAAAGCCATCGCTAGTCAGAAAAAAGGGAACGAAACGGGTGAAGAGCTGGTCACCTAGGCAGCCGCGGAGGGCCAGGTTTCGAGGGAACAACACTACATCCGGCAGGAGGCGGATCCTGTTCCATTGAGTCGTCGCCAGCTGCAGCCGCTTTCCCGGGTTGCGTAGGAGGGGCAGCATCATTCGCCGACGAGAGGCCAGCTGAGAGCCTGGCAGCAGAGCATCCCGGCAAAACTGAGGACAGCCAGGAACAGCGACTATCGGATGGAGCATCAGACGAAACATGCCGGGGTGGAGAGAGGGATAAAGACTTCTTCTTGGAGGCCTTCTTGGAAGTCCGATGAGGCACGGGGATGATGGGCTGGACCCGAAGAAGGTCCTCATGCGCAGGGTCCGTTTTGGAACGCCGGACCTCTGAAGCCGGGTCCAGATCATTTCCACGATGGACGCCTGAGAAGATCGCTTCTCAGGCAGCGGAGGGGGAGGAGGAGGAGGAAGGGTGGCCCCTGGGGCAGAGGGGGCAGGGGCCGTGCGGGAGGAGGATTTGGAAGGGAGGGATTTTGGAGGTGGAGGCATAGACCTAGGATGGGGTGAGGAGGTGGGGGGGACAGGATAGGGGTGAGGATACTGCGCAAGGAGTGGACACGACTGAGGCAAACGAAGTTTTCAACGTCACGGGATGGAGACTGTCATACTTCTTCCTGGCCTCAGAATAAGAGAGACGATCCAAAGTTTTTAATTCTTGAATCTTCTTCTCCATCTGATATGCGGGGCAGTCTAAACATCTAGGCGAGTGGATGCCAGGACAATTGACGCACCGAGGTGGTGGGGTGCATGTATGTTCCTCATGAAGAGGACGTCCACAATCGCCACAAAGGGGCTCAGCCTCACACCGTGATATGTGCCTAAAGCGCAAACACCGAAAGCAGCGCATAGGAGGCGGGATGTAAGGTCGCACGTCACACCAGTAGCACATCACCTTTACCTTCTCCGGGAGAAGGTCCCCCTCGAAGGCAAGGATGAAGGCCCCGTTGTCGACACGACGGTCTTTGGGGCCGCGCTGGACTCGCCGGATGAAATGCACGCCTCAGCGCTCCAGGTTGGCCCTGAGCTTTTCATCAGATTGCAGCAGGAGGTCCCGATGAAAAATAACCCCTGCATCCTATTCAGTGCCAGATGCGGGACAATGGACACTGGGATGTCCCCTAGTCGGTCGCATGCCTGGAGCGCCGCTGACTGTGTGGCGGAGGTGGTCTTTATAAGAATGGACCCCGAACGCATTTTACTGAGAGTCTCGATTTCCCCGAAGATGTCCTCGATATGCTGAACAAAGAACATGGGCTTGGAGGTGGCGAACATCCCCCATCGGTTCGGGAACAGACCAAATAGCGGGGGAAGTACTTCGCCCCAAGCTGGCGGGCCTGTCCTTCCTCCCACGGAGTGGCCAAGGGGGAAAGGGCAGGAGAACCAGAGACAGTACCTTTCTTTTTAAAAGACTCGGCCGCAGAGCGGCCTGATACATGTTGACGTTTCATCTGTGAAACGTCCGCCCCAATACCACCCACTCCGACCAGGGGCTCTCCCCACGGGCGCCACCCAACCTCAGCAAGGGCCACCTGGCAGGTGGACCATTGCCGGGAGTCCTGATGCCCCAAGGAGATGGGCATGTACTCCTTGGCCGACGTGGGGAGGGTACAGCTCAGGTATCGGCAGTACGATCCCTGTATTGTCAGGGGGCTACAACCTAGAGGGTACATGACGACCCCATCACAACGGGCTGGCTACCCTGCTGGATTTCAGGTGCCACGGAGAGTCCATCATGATCGTAGGTGCAGATGGGGACGCACTATGGGCATAACTTTTACAACCCATCAGGCGTTTAGGCCCAATTTGAGGAATAGTGGGTGTGGTTACAATGCTGTTACAATGCTGAGTGCCAAGGTCTTAGTGCACTGAGGACCAGTGATACACCACGTAAGGCGTCCTTCCCCAAAAGGCTCATACTTCTGCAGAATTCTGAAAAATGGAGGTCAAACCCGAAGGGGGAGCATCACATGGAAGGCCGAAACGGTTGAAACTCCTTTTAGTCGCCTCTTACAACAGGCAGGAATACCTCGGGCCTATTCTTACCCCGGACCCGCAGGGGGACAATCAAGGGAGTCCACCACATATTTTTGTGGCATCCTATTATGCAGTAATGTCCTGCTTCATTTGTCTCATTCCATGACATAATTCACTCAATCACTTTATTTAATTAGACATTTCTCTTTTGTTATTTGTCTTATCTCTTAAAGATGCTATCCACTCTAACTGCTCTTCCAAGTGATCTTCCATATCTCACAGAATTAAAATTCATTCATAAACCTCAATGTTTTCCTTTCAACTTATTTTTTAAACTTCTTGTTCAATGTACAGACTTAATAGCATTGTGGCTAAGCTCCAGTCCTCTCTCACTCCGATCCAAAACATTCCCATTATGTGCCTTTCAACCATTACAACTGCAGTGTGGCATCTGCACAAATTCTTAGTAACTTCTCTTTTCATGTGAAGAATGCAAACTGAATACCTTTTTTTCCATCTAAATTTCCAGATTGTTCCTTTATTGAGAAAACAGTTTTGGTGATACATTATGTCATCTTCAGGCCCTATTCCCACCTCTGGTCCAATAAGAATAGGGACCAGTATTCAATGACTGGCATCTGTAGATTTGCAATACAATGATCACTTCAAACATCTGCTGACTTAAATTGTACAGATTAGAAAGCTCTGCAAAATATTCTGCAGGCCTCCAGTATTGTGGTAAAGGCCTGTGAGATGGGTATCTTAAACTAGACTGACTTCGGTAGCCTTTATGCAGTACTATCATATTCTAAAGTTGCTCTCAGTCTGGCCAACAGTTTACAGTATATGCTTCTGTGTGTTAAAAGTATTCTTCACATCTTTTCCTCATTTATGTGATTAACCTAGTGTCTAACTAGTCCCATATGGAAAACAGAAGATTTACATGAATGTCTCTGTTTTCTAAGGAGTTAAAGTATCATTACTTTTACCTACCTTCACTTTGCAAATCATCATCATCAGTTTTCTGCCAAAAGGCATGTTTTCACATGTTAGTTCTCCAGGCTCTCCAGTCTTCTGTTATCCTCTTCAGGTCTGCGTAATTTCCTCTTCCCTTTATATCATCTGCCATCTATCATCTTTTATCTCCTCCTTCCTCTCAGTCTGCTCACACAAACCAATCCATCCAAAGCATCTGCTAGCAAGCACTCCTTTCTTAATGAATGTCCCAACCAATTCTATTTCCTTTTTCTTACAGCCTTCAGCAGACATTTTCTCTGAACAACCTTTTCCAATACTCCATCACTGACTCTTTCCATCCAGCTTATTCTCTCCATTCTCCTCCACGTCCACATCTCAAATGCTTCTTACCTTTTTCATCCTCTCGTCAGTGTCCATGTTTCTGCCCCATATAGTGCCACACTCCAGACAAAACAATTGCCAAGCTTTTTCCTTAGACCTTTATCTAATTTGCCACATTTGCATTCAGCAGAAAGAGGAGACTTATGTGCCAAATTGGACTTTGCAAATGGAGCCATTTTTTATTTATTTATTTTGTGTCATGCACTTTGATGTCTTGGACTTGCAGTTGGATGTTCTAAATATTTAGAATCCATGGTATTACTGGGCTGCAGGTTTGATTATAAGCTTACATGGATGTCATACTTATGATCTGAATTGTGATTCCTTATGTGATCCACATGTTAAATAAAGTACATTAATGAAGACTGTAGGGAATAGACCATGCTTGCCTGTCTGTCACAGTTCAATGTAACTAGCTCTGGAATTCCCAGCTTTATTATGTACTGTGTATTTCCTGTATCTCTTACACCCCTATACCATAATACATCTTTTACTATACACAAGAAGAGAATCAAATGAACCATGGAAGAAAATCATTTTATATGGAAGATACTGAGGAGTGAACTACGCATCAAAGTTATTCAAGATAACTTCATGACCAAGTCAGATACTATCTGAAGGTAGGCTCATCCTGTCTATTAATGTCTGGACACGAAAATAACTTTTCTTTGCTAATCTTTTCATTTCACCAGGCATACCCAATGCCTATTTTTGTCCTTCAAATGGATCTGGTATCTAATATCTCACTCCAGCTGACTTACAACTGATGTTCAGCTTTCTGTGGATGCACAGTGACCACTAAACCTCAGATTAAAATGAGTGGCTGGTGCATGTAGTGGGCGATCTGAATGTGTACAACATCTAAGAACCACAATTGTAAAAAACTCTATACAGCACGAGATCTGTTACGTAAATCCTCCTTGGTTTCCTCCACTTCCATGAGATTCCCACTGCGTGACATCCTTCAAACACCTCCCACATTCCACTTTACCATATTTGATGTCTGGCAAATTCTCATTCTGTATTATAATTATTGGCTCCCCCTTTGGTATCTTGTTCTATCTTTTTCCTGATGACTGCTGGCCGTTTTCTGTATATCCACAAGATACTCTTCCTGCAGGGCATGTTTTACAGAAGTTCATTAGTGAGGCATAGTGGACTACTCAGGATTTTTTTTTTCCTCTTCTGTTTTATTTGATTGTGAGCTGCTGAATCAGAAAATATTTGAAGCTGGTGCTTTTGGTCTCTTCTTGATCAACTGAGGAGGGATGACCGTTTAAAGGTCTATAGGCATGTCTGTTGTAACTGAAGTCTGACAGTTGATTTTCCTTTTCCTCTTATTCACCCCTCATTGGCCACATAAAAGCCCACAGTTGAACAGAATGTTATTATTAAGACAAGAACTTTTTAAAATTAAAACCACCAACAGTGGCATATTGTGTCACAATATGTTCTTTATCTCCAATGTTCTTCTAAGATTTTATTATTTAAAATGTGATTACATTTGAGTCAAACTTCAGTTGCATATTTGATTTTTAATCTGTCAGCTGCATTACTGGTGCACTACTTTTATTTTTTAGAATTATTTGTTATAAATATGAAATAAGTGAGATTTTTTATTTTTATCACAAAATCAGAAATAAGAAACAGTACACTGCTAAAAAGTACCATTACACAGAATGTGTTTTTGTATTGTAGCAAATACCAGCAGCATCTTGGACCAAGAAACACTAAAAGAAGCTGGCATTAAAACAAGCAGAAGTGGTCGTCAGCTGACACGGTGTATGAAACATTGGCTAGGTAGTAACATTATACTCATTTACATCTCTTTGTTGATCATAAACAACTTAATGATAGATATTCAGAGTTACGTTACAGTTTCTACAAACATTATTCCTCAGATTCAAATTTTTGTTGACTTGGGGTAAGTGTTAAATACCTGTGGCTTTTGAAGCTGTAGTAAATGTCCTCATAGTAAATATTTCACTCTTCAGTGGAGTGTGCTCCAAAATGAAAATTGGTCACAGATTAGAACTCTGTGGAGGACTCAGACTAACTGGGGCCCTTTGCCTTTCTGTGAATGTGCTCTGCTAACTGAACTTCCCAAGCAAAAGTCATTTCTGCCAATAAATGTCTTTCAACAATATTTGTCTCTGTTCATATCTCTTTCTCACATACATCTGTTCTTATACATCATGTTCTTTGTGCAGGTGAGAATACTGCCACATATATTGAGCAGAGGTTGAAGAGGATGAGACGAAGAGTAGGAGAACATACTATATAGGTATGAAGTAGATTATTAAAATATTCTAAACTAATTTGGCCACAAAATTTGTTGTTTGAAGCAGAAGTTCTCATTAATCTGTCCAACTCTCTAAGCTCTCTTTCTCTGGGATTACTTTCAGGCTTGTACCTTGATTTTAGTATCTGTTCAATATCAGACATGCCAGTACTGTTTCCATTTTACACTAGTAAAGTTTTGTGCATTATCAGAAATGATTGCTTCTTGATTGCCAACATGTGGAGTGTAATTTTTAATAGTCTGTCATGTTGTCACTTCACTAGTGGCACTTTCCAAGATATGTAAATTGACATTTTGAAAGTAAATCATATTGCAACAATGTGTTTAACACCTGCACAGCCCCAGGGAAGGGGCCTACCTAAAGTCAATGGCAAGGGTTTGCAGTGCTTTCTTGGCAATGATTAAGTGTAGCTCACCTTTGAAGCCATGGTTTGAAGGTTTAACATTTTGACAGACTAGGAATTTATGGATAATCCATTATAATCTCCTTTAGAGGAAAGGAAAATAGCAATAGTCATTGATTTTCCCTGCACATTTAGCCCCTCCAGGATCCCCAGTGCTCTATGGGTGTCCAAGGTTAGGTTCTCCCAGGTGCTGTATGGAATTCAGTTGCACCAGTAATCACACTGTGTGAAACGGCAGTAAAGTAATACATTATTGTGGAGCACACAGTATCTAAATAGTGCCTCAGGTGGATTAAGTGTAAATTGTATTCAGATTTCTCTCCACCTGTGGTCTCTGTCTGAGATGATACACATAACTGCAGATATTTAATGCAGATGATAAATGTTATCTTGTGTCATTAAGACTTTATATTTAGTACTTTGTCCCTCAGATCCCAAGTTACATCTTCTATCCCTCCCTTTACATAAACTATTTCAAAATCGTATTCTTGAACTGAACCAGTCTCGCATGCAGTAATTTGCAATCAAGCTTTCTTAGCTTAAAGGTTGGTGATCACAACATGCTTTGGTGTTATTACCAAAAAAAAACAATTGCTTCAACATCTTTGACATTTTACAATCCTATGTCTACCCTGTGCAGCGAAGTCATGTAAGGAAGTAAGCCAACCGCCAATAAATGTCTTTCAGCAATATTTGTCTGTTTCTGTTCATATCTCTCACATACATCTGTTCTTATAAATAATGTTCTTTGTGCAGGTGAGCATACTGCCACATATATTGAGCAGAGGTTGAAGAGGATGAGACTAAGAGTACAGCAGTCCAAGTGTGAGGTAAGCTGTAATTGGAATACCTTACAAGGTCTGTTGCACAGTTTATATCAGCTCTCTGATGTGACACCCATGCTATATGTGCTACCCATATTACCTGGGCTCTTTCCATCCTGGCTTCATTGTTTCTTTCCATGCACTCATACGTCCCTGGCAAAAGAAGTTTCTCAGTATCCTGGTTGAAAAAGTTCACTTTTTGCATGTACACATTAAGCAATATTATTCTTCGAAACTACTCAAGGTAACTAATGTGAATCATTTGCAATACTTCCCCTTGAGGGAAAACCTTTTAGTCTGACCTAGGACTAAAAAAAGGATAATTTGTCAGTTTCATGCAATTATGTTCGAGTTTATTTTCTTCATTCAGTTTTCTTCACACACATACATTTTTCTTTATTTAATTTTAAATTTCTCAATAAATCATTCAATATAGAGATGAACCCCTCCACATACAGAGGAGTCCAAAAAATGTATCCACTGTTTAGAAGTCCGTAACTTGCAAACTAATTGATGAAGTTCTCATTTATGGTGGAAGTGTAGCTTAAAGACAAACTTAAAGATATGACAGTGTTCAGAAAGGTCACCACTAACGTCACCACAAATGTCACCAAACTGCAGCACAAACTACTGACTGCAACGTGTTCAGTTGGATATTTGCACATGAATGTATGATGGATTCTCAAATTTCATCCAATGTGCATGGCTTTTGTTGATAAATGATGTCCTTCAGTGTTCCCACAGGTAGAAATCTAGGAATTAGGTCTGGGGAACGTGGTGCATACTCCTCAGCACCTCTACGGCCTATCCATCTTCCTGGTAGATTTTCATCGAGATCCGCCCTAACACAATTTTGGTAGTGGGCTGGGGCACCAGCTTGCTGAAAGTAAACTCTTCCATCTCCATACAAGTCTTGGATGGCAGCTAAAACAGATGTCTGAAGCTTCTGAAGGTACATGTCTCTGGTAACTGTGCCATCAAAGGAGAATGGCCCAATCAAGCCCCAGTAAGACAACCCATACCACACATTTACTCCTGGCAAATTCACGGCTTTGTCTACATGGATGTTCGGATTTTCGGTGGCCCAGTAGATTCAGTTGTGGCAATTTACTGCACCATTGAGTTTGAACTGTGCCTCACCAGACCACACAATCATCTCTGCAAACACTTCATTGCGCATCATGTTAGTAAATCACTCACAATACTCCATTCTACAATCTGGGTCATCCTCGTTTATTGCATGTAGCCATTGTGGTATGTAGCACTTCCACTTTGCTGTCTTCAAAATTCGCTTTACACTTGAGCGACTCACTCCAATTTCATGGGCACACTGTCTCAGACTTCTGTGGTGAGCAAGTGAATTATTGTAACACACAATGGGAGTTAGCTGGACTTGTTACTATTACAGGTCATCCAGATCATTATTTGTGTACATTTAGCACAGCCTTCAGCTTCAAATTTGTCTCGAATGCAACGAATCATTAAATGTGTGTGTGGCTCTGATACTCATTTTGCCATTGCCGTTGAACCTCATTAATGTTTTCATACTTAAAATACCATTCCAAAACTGACTTCCTTTCATCGAATGTAAGCCTTGCTCCAGCCATGTTTACTTGAGTAACTAGGTGCAACTAAGAACAAAACAAGATCTGCAACTCACATGACAAAACAAAACAATGCAATACAATGCTTGTGTGGTGATTACCGGAACGACAAACTATTACACTACCAAAGATGAGACAACTATCAATTAGTTTGCCAGTTATGCACTTTTTATTTTTTATTTATTTATTTATTTATTGTTCCGTGGGACCACATTTAGGAGAATGTCTCCATGGTCATGGAACGAGTCAATACATGAAATTATAACACGATTGTAGAAACACACAAAATGAAACAAGTCGTTAGTTTAAATAAAGAAAAATCAAGAATGTAACACTGGAATTTGCTTAATTTTTTATCTCTTCCAGGAGCTCCTCGACAGAATAGAAGGAGTGAGCCATGAGGAAACTCTTCAGTTTAGACTTAAAAGTGTTTGGGCTACTGCTAAGATTTTTGAGTTCTTGTGGTAGCTTATTGAAAATGGATGCAGCAGAATACTGCACTCCTTTCTGCACAAGAGTCAAGGAAGTGCATTCCACATGCAGATTTGATTTCTGCCTAGTATTAACTGAGTGAAAGCTGCTAACTCTTGGGAATAAGCTAATATTGCTAACAACAAACGACATTAAAGAAAATACATACTGTGAGGGCAATGTCAAAATTCCCAGACTATTGAATAGGGGTCGACAAGAGGTTTTCGAACTTACACCATACATAGCTCGAACAGCCCGTTTTTGAGCCAAAAATACCCTTTTTGAATCAGAAGAATTACCCCAAAAAATAATACCATATGACATAAGCGTATGAAAATATGCGAAGTATACTACTTTTCGTGTTGAAATGTCACTTATTTCAGATACTGTTCTAATGGTAAATAAAGCGGCATTTAGTTTCTGAACAAGATCCTGAACATGGGCTTTCCACAACAGCTTACTATCTATCCGTACGCCTAGGAACTTGAACTGTTCCGTCTCGCTTATAACATGCCCATTCTGTCTGATTAAAATGTCAGTTCTTGTTGAATTGTGGGTTAGAAACTGTAAAAACTGAGTCTTACTGTGATTTAGCATCAAATTATTTTCCACAAGCCACGAACTTACTTCATCAACTACATTATTTGATAATGTTTCAATATTACACACAAGATCCTTCACTACCAAGGTGGTGTCATCAGCAAACAGAAATATTTTTGAATCACCTGTAATACTAGAAGGCATATCATTTACATAAATAAGGAACAGCAGTGGCCCCAGCACCGACCCTTGGGGAACGCCCCATTTAACAGTGCCCCATTGGGACTGAACATCATTACCACTCTCAATATTGCGGAGGATTACCTTCTGCTTTCTGTTCTTAAAGTAGGAGGCGAACCAATTGTAAGCTACTCCCCTTACTCCATAATGTTCCAACTTCTGCAGTAATATTTTGTGGTCAACACAGTCAAAAGCCTTCGTTAAATCAAAGAAAACACCTAACGTTCTCAACCTTTTATTTAATCCGTCCAAAACCTCACAGAGAAAAGAGAATATAGCATTTTCAGTTGTTAAGCCATTTCTAAAACCAAACTGTACATTTGACAGCAAATTATGTGAATTTAAATGCTGCAGTAACCTTGTATATACAAGCCTCTCGATAACTTTAGCAAACACCGATGGCATAGAAATAGGTCTATAATTGTCAACATTATCCCTGTCTCCCTTTTTATAAAGTGGCTTCACTACCGAGTACTTTAATCGGTCAGGAAACCGACCACTGCTAAAGGAAAAGTTACAGATATGGCTAAGTACTGAGCTAATATACGTGGAACAATACTTCAGTATTCTGCTAGATACCCCGTCATATCCATGAGAGTTCTTGGTCTTTAGTGATTTAATTATTAACTCAATCTCCCTCTTGTCAGTATCATGGAGGAGCATTTCAGGTAACAGTCTCGGAACACTTTTTTCTAAGAGCGCTATATGATTCCCTGTTGGGACTAGGTTTCTATTTAGTTCACCTGCTATATTCAGAAAGTGATTATTAAGTACTGTACATATATGCGACTTATCAGCAACACGGACATCCCCACTACGCACTGATTCTATATCCTCGACCTGTCTCTGCAGATCAGCCACTTCCTTTACGACTGACCATATGGTTTTAATTTTATCCTGAGACTTAGCTATTCTATCTGCATACCACATACTTTTTGCCTTCCTAATAACTTTTTTAAGCACCTTACAATACTGTTTGTAATGGGCTGCTGCATTTAGATTTTGACTGTTTCTAACGTTTTGATATAATTGCCACTTTGTTCTACAAGATATTCTTATCCCTTTAGTCAGCCACCCAGGCTGCCTGTTTGTGCTAGTACCCTGTTTTAAACGTTCTAACGGAAAGCAACTTTCAAAGAGCACGAGAAAAGTCTTGAGGAAAGCATTATATTTATCGTCTACTGTATCAGCACTATAAACATCTTGCCAATCTTGTTCCTTGATAAGGTTTACAAAAGTCTACAGCAACTGGATCAGCTTTCCTAAAAAGTTGGTAACTATATTTAACATGTGTTGAAGCACAAAAATCTTTTAGACTTAAAATTTGTGCATCATGATCTGAAAGGCCATTCACCTTTTTGCTAACAGAATGCCCTTCTAATAATGACGAATGAACAAAAATATTGTCTATGGTTGTTCTACTGTTCCCTTGCACTCTCGTTGAAAAGAATACGGTTTGCATAAGATTATATGAATTAAGGAGGTCTACCAGCATCCTTTTCCTTGCACAATCACTTATACAATTAATATTGAAGTCACCACATATAACTAACTTTTTGTATTTCCTATAAAGTGAACCAAGAACCACCTCTAGCTTTAGCAAAAATGTTGTGAAATCGGAATCTGGGGATCTATAAATAACAACAGTAAGAAGTTTAGCTCCACTAAATTTAACCACACCTGCACAACATTCAAACACCTTTTCAGTGCAGTACTTTGAAACATCAATTGACTCAAATGGGATAAACAGTGGATACATTTTTTTTGGACCCCTCTAATTCATTTCTTTCAAGTAACCATAAATCTCTTATCATAAATTTACCAGTATGCATAATGAATTCATCTTTTCTCTTTAACATGAATGTAATTCTTTACACTGATATTCACACAATCATTTTCAATACATAAATTTACAAACATTTATCATTCTCTTCTCAAGAATAACACACTCTACCTGTCTATGGTACAGTTATATGTAAAGGCTTATTGTGACTACAATATTCATACATGCATGTCTTTTAAAACCACTTTATCTCTCCTTTTCATCTCTTGTCTGTTTTTGACATTTGAAAACTGGTGTTGCTAATGATGTAGGGTAGTGCTGCTTCACTACTTAATAAGCCTTTTCTGCATCATAAAAGTTTTTATGACCACAAGAAGGGGATGCTGTATGTTAAAATGGAATGGAGTAATCCAATGTACACTGTTTGTAATTTATCTGTGTTGCATGTTTGAAGTGGAATGTGCACACGCATGGGGTACTGAATAAGCTGAGCAGCCTCTTACGCATTTAAAATCCTCAATCAAAGTGCTATCTACCCATAGTCCCAAAAATGTTATTGCTGCTACATAATTTCATGGTGTTCTATTAATACTGGTTTAATTTGAGTATTGTCTTTTTTAAGGACTGGAAGAGCATGTTGGCTGTTTTATTTCCATTCAGCAACCGTTTCTTTCAGTGAATCCAGGGCAGCAGTCTACTTGTTTTATCTGATATTTGGTCACTTATTTGTTGCACTTATGTGCTATTGGACAACAGATTTATATCAGCCAGTAGCACAGGAGAAATTTTAGGAAGGTTCAAGAGAAGTCTAATAAAAAGCGGAAAGAGAAGAGGACCAAGAACAGAGCCCTGTGGCACATCACAAGTAATGAGGGCTTTGTCAGAGCAAGTTCTTTCTCTGTTAATGGTAGGGACTTCAACCCCTTTAATCCTCTTTAAGGAGTGTGTAATCAATGGTTTTAATTGTACTAAACATATGCCATATGTGCTTAATTTCTGAAACTTTATCTGGTGATTAACCAAATCAAATGCTTTAGTTACATCAATTAACAACTGAAAGGAGAATTCTCCACAATTGAAAGGAAAGAAAATTTTTACATCATGTGGGTCACAATTTTTTAGAACTGGAATAAATTGTGGTTTTAAAGAGTCCCAGAACGCAATCACTGCTTAATGAACTGTTTATTACATCAGAAAGGGATCCAACAATTTCTGTGGCAAATTTTTTATTAAATCGTCAGACATACAATCAGTACCACGAAAGTATGACATTTTTCTCTGATTATACACTCTGAAGCTGATGTTGGTGTTGAGAAGACTGGCCTGTGATTTTTAGCATTATTTCAAAATTTTTGTTGTTTGGTCATTCCTGAAGTAGGAATGCTTGTTATTTGTGGTACATGCATTAAAAAATTTGATTACTTAGGAACTGATATTTTTTCCCATTCTCCTTTAGAAAATGAGGCACTGGTTGTGTGGGCTTTGTTCCTGTAGTTCTACTGACGTCTTTCCACACAGTTTTACTAATGTTGCTTGCATTTTTAATGTACTGGTTGAAAGCTTTTTTGTCTTCAATATCACTTTCTGAACAACTTTCTTGTATTTTTTTGAAATAATTAAGAAAATTATGGTTTCTGTTACTTTTTCTTTCCTTGTACAGTCTTTGCTTAGTTATACAGGAGCTGAATACTCCTTTTGTTATCCACTCTGTTTTCAGGTTTCTTGGGGATACTAATTATATCATTCTTAATAGGAAAGGCAATATTATAACAGTGGCTCAGAGTGTCAACGAAATTCTTAGCCTTTTATTAGTGTCTTCCAAGTAACCATTTTTCAAAGACTGTTTTAACAAATCTTTAAATTATTGTCAGGATCATTAAAGCACCTCCTGTGAATTATTTTAGGTGAGGTGGATATGTGATTTCCTTTATTGTGGGCTTACATCTAACAGGAGCCCTTTATCATCAGAGACCATTTGACAATTTCTCAAGTTTTATTACTGGGGTAGAAGAGGGTTTACAATGATGGTGTCAATAAAAGTAGTTGGAGCTATTCTAGTAGGTTCTTTTACAACATTTTCCATTGAGAAAGTTGCTAGCTCATTTCTCAAATCACTGGCTTGATATGTAGCCACTGTTAAATTTACATTAAAATCGAAGTATACGACAACCTTTTTCCTTTTTGAAATGTAATAATTAGTTGCAGATTACAGATTTGGTAGAAAGTGAGCCATGTTTCTATCTGATCTGTAGCTGCAAATAATGAATGAATACTGTGTACTTTAACTGAAACATTGTTTTTCTACATTTACATGATATGTTTTATTTATTTCACAGGACTGAATGCCATCTCTTACAAATATTATTCAGCCACCACCCTCCCTTTTAGTGGATCCACCCATGACATACTTTGGACAAAAGCTAATGGGCTCTCATTTTATAATTTTTTAGAGATCAGCAAGGCATATAATATCTACAGAGGGAAGATTGGACTAGCAATAAATTTCAAATTCTAGGAATTTATCTCGTGGAGACGTGCAGGAAAAAGAAGCATTTGCTTGTATATGCTACACTGATTTTTAAATGATAATTACTTAATGATACTTAATTTTGTGTATTGTAGTTTGGCATCAAGAATTAACATTTCCTTGCCTTGGGCAATACGAGTATAACAAGTTACTGTTTCTTAGCATCTACTTCAAAAGGAAGTGAAATATTTCTGTTTTAGACAAGTGCGTTTCCTTAATACAAAATTTTAATACAAGGTTTATGATATTACAAACAGTGAGTACATAGAGGTCAATTATTGTAGGCAGCTGGTAACTATGGTACCTGCAAGTTCTATTAGGAATGATTTGTCTCAAATATCAGTTTCCAATATTTAGCTGCTGGAATGTGATTAAATGGGGAGTTAAAATACCCTTTTGTGTATACACAGTTGCTGTAATTAGCAAGTCATACTCATTTTCTAGTTTAACAACCAAAATAATTTAAATCCTCATCTGGTGCAGTCCCCAACAATCAGTTTAACATTTCCCCTTGATGTAATATGGTTGTCTACTTAGTACTTAAAGTAGTTTGAAGTCTAATGATGAGAATTGTGTTAGGCAGTTACAGATGAACAGTTTTTGGGTTTTTTCCTTTAGCTGTACCGTGAAACATGGCTTCTTGCCAAATTGTACTATTCAGGCCAAAGGGAAGTGCCCTACTGGTTGTGATGAGTGTTTACAAATATCGGAATACATGGCATTAACAGCTGCATCTTTTGTTTTTACTGATAAGCTTTACACTAACAAGGGCCTAGTGTTTACAATTAGTATGTGGCATACTTTCAACCTGCTACATCCACCCATTCCTGAGAAAGTTTTTAACAGACAAACAGGAAGTGCCCCAGTAAGGGTTCCATTCACTCCAATTAATGTAAGCATTCCTAACAAGTAATGTAACCGGTAAATTTCAGTATTACTTGTGTATGTATGTACAAGGATCCATGTCTATAGTGTATTAATGTCAACAGTTCTGATCACACATTCAGCAATGTATATTTTAAAGACAGCACTTCCTACAGTGATCAGTGACTGAAAATTGCTTGTAGAAGTACACTAGTTTAGTGAGACAGCAAACACTACTTGTGACTTCATTTTATTTGTATCAACTGTTAAGTTGTAAGTTACTGATTATGTAAATATTATTTGCAGACAGTTCATTACTTTAATGCCAGAACTGTGTGTTTACTGACCATCAATAATGGCAAAATGAACAACGTAAGTGACTCCATAAAATAATCTAGAGAGAGAGAGAGAGAGAGAGAGAGAGAGAGAGAGACGGACGTCATGACAGCACAGAGTTTGGTTTGTGAGTGTGGCGTGTTTGTAGATGTCATCGTGTTGCAGTTTGTTGTGCCCTCTGGTGGTATGTTCAGGGTTTTTGTTTGTGTGGTGTAATGGGCTCAGTTTGATGTAGCTCATTATCCAGTATTGTTCGAGTGTGTAGTGGAATTCATTTCAGTGAGTTAACGATTTTGTGTGAAAGTTAATTTAGTGTTGTTCGCTGTACGTCATGTGGTATTTTTATTGAATTTAATCGGTTGTTTTTGTTCAGGGATGGATATAACAGACAAAATTAACAGTGCGCATTTGAGGGCTATGATGGGGAACACTTCTTTGGAACTGATTAAGTTTTTGCAGCTTTTCAATTTAATTGCCAAGGTTGTCAAATGCTGTATTTGTGGCAAAGAAATGAAGTTGGCTAAAGTTCCAGCATCTCTAACCAGGGACGGTTATATATGGCACTGTCGGAAACACGACATTTGGCATTCCATACGGCACAGTACCTGGTTCGAGAAGTCTAGGTTGGGCATGCGCGAGATTGTACTGGTGACTAATTACTTTTGTTATAGATCCCCACACAGTTTTTGTGCGCATGAGACTGGTGTGTGAGAGGATTGTGCTTGATTGGTTTTCTTTTTGCCGTGAAGTGTGTTCAGAGTTCATTAACTGCAAGGGTAAGCTGAGTGGGGGGGGGGGATATGGGGTGGTTGTGGAGGTGGACAAGTTTCAGTTTGGGAAAAGGAAGTATGGGAAGGGTAAGTCTGTGGTTGGTCTCTGGGTGTGGGGGGGCTGTTGTTCCAGGGGGGGGGGGGGGGGGTTCTGAATGTGTTTTTAGGGTTGTGGAAGGGAGGTCTAAGGTCAAATTAGTGGAGTTAGTTGAGGAGTACATAGAACCGGGGTCCACAGTAGTTTCAGATGCATTTTTTGTATAGGGGGTTGCGTGAGGGGATTCCATCATTTAGTAGTTAACCATAGCTTAGAGTTCAACAATTATGAGACGGGGCTTGCACCACTACAATAGAGGGGATGTGGGGCAGGCTGTTAAGTCAGTTCTTGGGAGGGGGAAGAGGCACTCTTCCAACCTTCAGTCTCATTCAGATGAGTATGTTGGCGGAAGAGTGTCCCTGAGGGCTATTGTGTTTTTTGGGTTTTCTTAAGGGCTGTCAGTAAAATGTAAAGGCCAAAAGTGGTTAGAGTGGTCTGGGTAGGTAGGTTGGTGGCCGCGGCTCAGGGTGGGGTGGGTGGTTTATTTTGTGTTAGAGTGTTTGTGGGGATGGGGGGGGGGGAGTGTGTTGGTTTGTGTTTTAGTTGTGGAGGATCTATTTTGTTGAAGTTTTTGGTGAGTTGTATTGTGTGATTGAGATTTTTGTAAGTTGTATTTGGTTTTTGTTTGTTTTTTATTTTGGGGTGAGGGGGGAGGTTGGGTGGGTTGGACGGGGGTGAGGTGTGGGTGGGTTGAGTCTCTTTTGGTTGAGTATTTTTCGTGTGTGTGTGTGTGTGTGTGTGTGTGTGTGTGTGTGTGTGTGTGTGTGTGTGTGTGTGTGTGTGTGATGTATTTTCGTCCTCTTAATGTGTATGTAACAACTTTATATGCACCATATTGGATTCGTTGTTTATGGTCGTTTCCCTCGTATTTGTGATGTCATGGTTCAAAGCAGATGGGTGGGATTGGATGCTTCCGTATTTCCCTTTAACACCTTATGACAAAGGTTTTTCGAAGAACTTCTTTACGATTTTTCTCTGGTGTTTTAAGCTAACCTATGTTTAGATTATGCAGACCACAGTAGTTTATATTTGACTTTATTCCTGGAATCTAGTATACCTACTATGTGTAGAGTAGCAAACTAACAGGTTATTTGTGGCAGTCACAAATTTAATGCCTCTAATTCTCCTGTTTGTTGTAGGTTTCATGCCAGTGCCACTAAATGTAGACACACTGCATTGGAACACTAACAATCAGTTCTACGAACTAGGTGAATGTTAAGCAAAACTCATTTGATGGGAAACTTATGGGTGCACAATGTTAGAAGGTGTCTTGGTTATTATGAAGAACCCAAGGAGAGTCGCAGGCAGGCTAGTGTTTATACAGTTCCTGATGAAGTCTGACATTTTCAACTTTGAAAAAACCTTTCTGGAAATAAAATTACTGGACGGAGTGGAAACCTGGGTAAAAGCAAAAAAGAGTGGTTATGTTATCTACATTGAACATAGAGGAAATAAAAATGAAGGAAGCAAGTATACAGCTGCTGATGTAAAACACTTTGTTGAACACATCAAGAGTTGTCCTAAGGACAAAAGCCATTACACAAGGGCTAAAGACTCCCTATTTTTTTAAGCCAAGATTTAAACTTCAAAGTAAAATGTTGAATGGCTCTGCCAATATAGCTGTACATCATACTTCACTAGTTCAAATGGCTCTGAGCACTATGGGACTTAACATCTGTGGTCATCAGTCCCCTAGAACTTAGAACTACTTAAACCTAACCTAACTTAACTAACCTAAGGACACCACACATATCCATGCCCGAGGCAGGATTCGAACCTGCGACCGTAGCGGTCACGCGGTTCCATACTGAAGTGCCTAGAACCGCACGGCCACACCGGCCGGCTATACTTCACTAGTATTTCATCATAGACACACTGAAAAAGCTAGAGAAGAGATGAAGCATGATCATGTATATTCTAGTGATACGTGAACAGTATCCATAGACGTGCAACAGGTTCTCTCTTTGCCAACATTGTCATTCTGTCAAATGTTTTATTTACATCAACTTTGTTACAATATGGGATTGCGTATGGCAGGTAATAATAAAGGTTTTATGTTCCTTTTGCACAACAGCATGAGTGGCAGGGGGGGAAGGGGGGCAACAAAATAGCGAGCTGTGTGTGTGAAGGGGTATAGAAAGTAAAATTACCCAGAAAAAGTTAATAGTGTGGTCTGACAACAGTTGGGGCCAAAACAAAAATGAAATGGTATAATGAAATGGATATACTTCATCTGCAATGATTCCTCTGGCGAAGACTGCTCTAATTGGAAAAAAAAAAAAGAGTAGAAAAATGAAGTTCCTTTGAAACTTGAGAGCTGTGTAATGCCAATAGCAAAACTTTTCTAACCACTATGATGAAAGATGATTTTTATGACTTCTCCGAAGTAGCTAAAGAACACATCACAAAAAGTTAGAAATTTCCAAGGCCATTTGGATCAAAGTTTCTAAAACCAAGCCAGGAAAAGTTTTTTGTAAACATTCAATGAAGTGCAAACATGGACACAAATGTTTGTATTCAAGAAAAATGTGAATATGGAAACCATAAAAGGCTTAGATCTACCCCAGCTCAAACAGCTAGACTGAAGTAAGTTATTGTTTTTAAGTCATCCTCAGTTGTCAAACAAGGAAAACTTTTACCAAAATCTGAGTAAACAGGAGCTGTTTATAGACTAACATTGTAATATTTTGTTTATAAAACAGTGGTAAATTAATACAAAAGGTCGCTTTTTAAACTTAGGGTAAGGCATTTATTAGGGAATAAAACATGTAAGAACACCGTAATGAGCTTGATTTTATCTGTTCTTTAACTAGTTTGTTTGCTAACACAGGACTTCTGTAGGACTGAGTTTTCATAATAATTATAGAAAAACTGAACAGTAGTTGACAGTTCTATAATAGTAAAATTATTATCCTTCCCACACCTCTTTACAAATAGAAGTGGTAGACTTATCCTGGTTTTTACGTTAGAGGGGTTGGTATATTCCTCTGTTCTTGTTTTGTTAGCATTTTTTTGTTAAACGTTTTACAGTACCATTACTCTAAAAATGTAGATTAACTGTCTTCATTTGTTTAGGCAATAAAAAATAAAGTTATAAAAAGGAATTATTTCTGGAAGTTTTTGAGATTTCCTCAAAACAGCAGTTGTGGCACTTACAGATCTTATAGTTAGTCTACAGTTTTGTCCGGTACTTGCCATGAACAGTAAGCTACAAGGTTAATACGTATCACTATCAACTGTGTCTAAATATTCAAGAGTCATCGTATTCTCATATGAAGACACTGTGTTACTACAGCTTCTGAGAAGATTTCAACTTTGTGCACAACTAAGACTTACCCAAAGCACGATCGTTTGACGTGAAATGTTTGGGCTGAGGACGTCTTGGTAGAAAGGCTGCAGCGTGCCGTATTGTATGGAGAGTAATCGACAGCTTTAAGTAGCTTTGGGTGCGCCCCAAGAAATTCTTGGGACCAGAGATTTAAAAATCTAATTGCTAAACGTTTTAAACCGTTTAAATCCCTCTAAGAACTGTAGGATTGGATAGTTGCATCTTGCTCTACCATACAGCACCACGTACTGTGTATGTACAAAGGATCATAATACTGGAATGAACAGAATGGGTCCTTAACAGCTAGTGGAGAACTAGGGCCACAGCCTGTCAGTGCTGATATGCCTCAGTCTTCGTCACAGAGCGATCGTGCACAACCTAACCCGATCTTTAGTGGATTATGCCCTCTACGAATGGAGTAGGATCTCCTATTTAAGGTAAGCTGGTCATAAGAGGCAATGTGTCAATCTCGTGAAACTAAATATCGTAACACCCTGGTCTCACGATTAGAACATCGAATCAGATGTGATATTGGCCCTCGTTCTGTTAAACAGGTAGCTTCGGATGATGCATCTGAAGTTGAGAGGAAGAAACATGGCAACAAATTACGGGTTGCAGAATATTGTATCAAAGATGGCCTGTCCATCTAAGCTATCAACACCTTCAGATTCCTTTCAGTGAACAACTTGTGGAAGACGCACCACAACCCACTTTATTTGGTTAAGATACCTTTGATGCAACTGACAGCGAAAACTACGAGACCGTTGCTAGGGCCACACACACACACACACACACACACACACACACACACACACACACACACACACACACACACACACACACACACACCCACCATCTGTTCTGCTGTCTACGATGTATTCGAAATATTTGCGAAAAGCACTTACGAGCGCTCTAGTCGCAACCTGCTTGGCACATCTTTGCTTCCTGCCGTGAAGTAATCTGTCACAAAGAAGTCAGATTGTTCCACTATCTTTGCATTCATTTCGGAAGGATGAACTGATTTATCAGCGAACAATGTCGTGAACTTTATCATGACATCACCTCAGCCAATATTCTACCTAATTAGACGACCTGTTAATGGAAGTACACTGCATAGCCTATTTCTCAACCAACTGAAGTTCATGTACAGAGAGGTTCGTAGCAGTGGTCATAAAACTCACGAAATATGCTAACTGCGTGGAAAACAGGAACACCGTCCACGTATCTGTATTACACATGTTTTTTAGTAGTGTATTAAATGCAACGTTACTGAGAACACTGGAAAAGTGCTCGATGTATCGAAGGAAATAGTGAAGTTCCTTAAGGAGCACCATGTCCCCATATTTTAGTGAAAACAGGGTAATGAGAAATATGGCCATACCTCCACGACACTAAAGCTTCCACCAACAACCAGACTGGCAGGTACTTAGTTTGGCCCGTTTACTGAAGAACAGAGGCTGGCTTAGGAGCTGTTGTCAGCCCAGTTGTGCAGTGCGACAAAATCTGTGCTAGCGGATGAAACAGTAGCAGTACAGCGAGGTCGACGACGCTTTACTTCCGGCTTTACATCAAGTCTTTGATAGCATTTCTAGGAAAGCGAACTTACTCTCAGAATGCCATGCACTGTTTTCAGCCAATATCTTCCATTAAGGATTTTGTCATACTGACGCAGAAGTATGCACATAAACCTCACATTGTGACAGATGCTGGATCCCCTTTTAAACTGAAAGCAACAAGGAGCAACTGAAACGCGAAAGTGGCGATATGGCATATTTGCCGTCATTATGGGCAAGTGAAGCATTTCTCCACCTGAATGCTTTATGGACTACACTAGAACATGTATCGTGGAACGGTTGATATTCTGCACGGCTATAATAATAATAATAATAATAATAATAATAATAATAATAATAATAATAATAATAATAATAATAATAATAATAATAATAGTACACCTGGTAAGCTCAAGGGCAAATTCACACTTCGTTACCAAACCGACTGTCTCCAGGTACAGAGTCAAACCTCAGGTAAGTGCGTGAAATAATCGTGTGCAGACAAATCCGCTTAATATGTTGTGCGATTAATAGGAAGCATATTTTAGTTTGTTCCAGAAATTAAACTGGTCATTTCTTTATTGTGCTTTCCTGATGGAAATTAGCAGTATGCATGAGGGTGTGCGTACCTGATACATTCCAAAACGCCGCGTGTATAAACTGGATAATCCAGTGCTCAAACTTTGGGTTCTGTTGGTGATAAAAAGGTAGTGTCAAGTGTTTTGGATAGCCCTTGGCTAAGGACCATTTGCATAACGAACAGAAGGATGTTAGTTTCACTCTCCTACTGAAACAGGGTCATAGTATGGATATTACACTCTCCCTCCTGCTTAGGGGAAAGAAGCAAATCCGTACTTTTCGCATTTGATGTCTGCTGTGGACTTTATTGGACCCATGGTGGCACCATTAGTTCTTGGGCGGTTCGTCGGAAAGCCTAAGACATGTTTTTATTCTCAGCAGTAACCCAAATCCCGGCAGAGTATTCTAAGACGTGTATGCTCAGCGTGTGTAATTTTTTAATAATTTAATTCAGAAACACGAAGCTTCGATGTTACCCTATTTTTACACATAATATACGCACGTAAAATTCGGTCTAGAGCGGAACTCTGATAAAGTGACACACCACGGAGAAATATGCTGTGAAGTGGCCCCAGTATCATCTGGGATAACTATTTTTTAGTGCTGAAGAACAGGCAAAATTTTTACGTAAAATCCGGTCTGAGGTGTAGAATCAGTATTGTTTATTTCATTTTCAGATCAGTGAACTATCTAAATTTTACTAACAAATACATTTCTTTTCATTTGAGTTAATTGTCCTGCTACAGCAGGGGAAATTTTTTTTTTTGGGGTAGGGTTTAAGGGCGCTCAACTGCTGAGGTCATTAGCGCCCAGTCACTGGTGTTAGAGCACATGGAATCTGCTAAAACTCAAGGGGATGGGGGGACATAAGGACCTGACAAAGATGCAGATAAAATCAGTAAAAAGGTTAGATGTCTGGACAAGCCAGTCAAAGTTATAAAACGCAGAACACGAGCAACTGCTCGAGTGTCATCAGCTAAAATATCCGGTAAAGTAGATGACAGGGACAGGATAAAACGAAATTGACTAAAACGGGGACACTACAATAAAACATGGCGCACTGTTAATGCCTGACCACAAGGGCACTGCGGGGCTGGGTCACCGGAGAGCAGGTAGCGGTGGCTAAACCAGCAATGCCCAATCCACAACCTGGTCAGAAGGACCACCTCGTGCCGAGATGGTCGGGAGGATGTTGTCCAAGCAGTTGGGAGCGGTTTTACTGCCCGGAGCTTGTTTCCTTGGAGGGATAACCAAGCATCCCACCACAACGACACAAGCCTCTTACATACATCCCCACGAACGTCAGATGACGGGACACAGTGGGAGGCTGGCCGAGGCAGGAGGACTGCAGCCTTGGCTGCAGCATCCGCAGCCTCATTCCCAGGCACTCCTACATGTCCGGGAACCCACAGAAAGCTGACAGAACCACCATTATCAGCGAAAGAATGGAGGGACTGCTGTATCCGTTGAATCAAGGGATGGACCGGATAGGGAGCTCCAAGGCCCTGAAGACCACTGAGTGAGTCAGAGCAGAGTACGTACGATGAATGGCAGTGGCGGCGGGCATACTGAACGGCCTGATGGAGAGCAAAATGCTCGGCCGTAAAGCTCGAACATTGGTCGAGGAGCCGGTATTTAAAGGTGGCGGCCCCGACGACAAAGGCACAGCCGACACCATCGTCAGTTTTGGAGCCATCGGTGTAAATAAAGGTGTGACCGGCAAGGCGAGCACGAAGTTCGACAAACTGTGAGCAATACACTGCAGCCGGAGTACCCTCCTTCGGGAGTGAGCTGAGGTCGAGAGAAACATGAACCGGAGCCTCGAGCCAAGGCAGTGTCAGGTTCTCACCCTCTCTGAATGTGGTAGGGAGGGCAAAATCCAATTGTCGAAGCAGGCGACGGAAGCGGACTCCAGGGGGCAGCAGGGCAGACACATACAACCCGTACTGACGGTCGAGAGAATCGGCGAAGAAGGACTTGTAAGAGGGGTGGTCGGGCATAGACAACAGCCGGCAGGCATACCGACAAAGCAGTACGTCGCGCCGGTAGGTCAATGGTAATTCGGCAGCTTCAGCATAAAGACTCCACAGGACTAGTGTAGAATGCTCCGGTCGCAAGACGTATCCCCCGATGGTGGATGGAGTTGAGCCGGCGTAAGAGGGATGGCCGAGCGGACGAGTAGACGAAGCTCCCATAATCCAGCTTCGGCCGGACTATGGACCAATACAAGCGAAGCAGGACAGTGCGATCTGCTCCCCAAGATGAACCGCTAAGAACTCTTAGGACATTAAGGGAACGTGTACAACGGGCCGCCAAATAAGAGACATGTGGAGACCAACACAGTTTCCTGTCCAACATGAGCCCTAGAAACTTAGTTGTTTCCACGAAGGGGAGAACAATGGGACCGAGATGTAAGGATGGCGGAAGGAACGCTTTATATCGCCAAAAGTTGATACAAACTGTCTTCTCTTCAGAGAACCGGAAGCCATTTGCCACGCTCCATGAGTAGAGGCTGTCTAGACAACGCTGAAGGCAGCGCTCCAGGAGGCATGTTCTCTGGGCACTGCAGTTGATCGCGAAGTCCTCGACAAAGAGAGAGCCTGAGACATTAGGTGGAATGCAATCCATAATTGGATTGATCGCGATGGCAAAAAGGGCTACGCTCAAGACGGAGCCCTGAGGCACTCCGTTCTCCTGGAGGAAGACGTCGGACAATACGGAACCCACACGTACCCTAAACTTCCGATCCGTTAAAAAGGAATCAATAAAAAGGGGCAGGCGACCGCGTAGGCCCCACCTGTGCATAGTGCGGAGGATACCTCCTCTCCAACAGGTATCATAAGCCTTCTCCAAGTCGAAGAACACGGCTACCGTTTGGCGCCTTCACAAAAAGTTGTTCATGATGAATGTCGACAAGGTCACAAGGTGGTCAACAGCGGAGCGGCGGCGACGAAAGCCGCATTGGACATTAGTAAGTAGTCGTCGAGATTCAAGAATCCAAACCAACCATGCGCTCCATCACCTTACAGACACAGCTGGTAAGAGAAATGGGGCGGTAACTAGAAGGAAGGTGTCCATCCTTCCCGGGTTTGGGTATAGGAACAACAACGGCGTCACGCCAACACCTGGGGACTTGACCTTCGGTCCAGACGCGATTGTAGGTACGAAGAAGGAAGCTTTTGGCCGCCAGAGAAAGGTGTGCCAGCATCTGAACGTGAATGGCATCTGGCCCCGGATCAGAGGATCGGGACAGTGCAAGCGCACGTTCGAGTTCCCGCATAGTAAAGGGGGCATTATAAGTTTCCAGATTCAGCGAGTGGAAGGAAGATCGCCGAGCCTCTTCTGCCTCTTTCCTGGGAAGGAAGGCAGGGTGGTAATGGGCGGAGCTTGAAACCTCCGCGAAAAAGCGGCCAAAGGCGTTGGAGACAGCCACAGGATCAACAAGGACCTCATTACCTGAGGTCAGGCCAGGTACCGAGGAGTGGGCCTTAATGCCCGACAGCCGGCGCAGGCGACCCCAAACGACGGAAGAGGGAGTAAAACTGTTAAAGGAGCCGGTGAAAGAGGCCCAACAAGCTTTTTTGCTGTCTTTGATGATTCTACGGCATTGCGCTCGGAGTCTTTTGTATTCAATACAATTCGCCAACGTAGGATGGCGGCGAAAGGTGTGTAAAGCACGTCGTCGAGCACGGATAGCGTCCCTACAAGCCTCGTTCCACCAGGGGACGGAAACGGGACGTGAAGAGGAAGTAGTACGAGGAATGGAACATTCGGCAGCATTGATAACAGCCGTGAGGTATTCGACCTGACTGTCACAACTGGGAAAATCGTGGTCCGGAAAGGTCGCCAGGGAGGAGTAAAGTCCCCAGTCAGCTTTCAATAAGTTCCAGCTCGAAGGACGTGGGGATGGGGTGTGGTGCAGGAGATGAACGACACAGGGGAAGTGGTCGCTCGAATAGGTGTCAAAGGACATACCACTCAAACCGACGGGCAAGAGTGGTACAACAGATGGAGAGGTCCAAGTGGGAGTAGGTGTGAGTAGAGTCCGAGAGGAAAGTCGGAGTGCCGGTATTGAGGCAGACAAGATTGAGATGGTTGAAGACATCCGCCAACAGTGAGCCTCTTGGACAGGACGCAGGAGAGCCCCAAAGGGGATGATGGGCATTGAAGTCGCCGAACAATAAAAATGGCGGGGGAAGCTGAACGATCAGGTGCATCACGTCAGCCCAACTAACAGCAGATGACGGTGGAGTGTAGATGGTACAAACTGAAAAAGTAAAAGCAGAAAGAGTAATGCAACAGCTTTTGCTTGGAGTGGGGTGGTCAATGGGATGGGATGGTAAACGTCCCGAACGAGCAACATGACCCCACCATGAGCTGGGATACCGTCCACAGGGGTGAGGTCATACCGCTCCGAGGTATAGTGGGTAAAGGCAATACGGTCAGTCGGGCGCAACTTGGTTTCCTGGAGACCAAGGACGAGTGGACAGTGCAGGCGGATGAGCAGTTGTAATTCCTCCTGATTAGATCGAATACCTCTTATGTTCCAATGAAACAACGCCATCGCTAGTCAAAAGGTTGGGGGAACGAGACAGGGGAAGAGTTGGTCACCTCGACGGCTGCGGAGGGCCAGGTTGTGAGGGAACTACGCTACAACCGACGGGAGGCGGATCCGGTTCCATCGACTTATCGCCAGCTGCGGCCGCTGTCCCTGGTTGTGTAGGACGGGCCGCATCATTTGCCGACGAAAGGCCGGCGGAGCGCCTGGCAGCAGAGCGTCCCGGCGAAACTGAGGACGGCCGGGAGCAGCGACTCATGGATGGAGCGTCAGACGAAACGCGCCGGGGTGGAGAGGGAGATAGAGACTTCTTGGAGGCCTTCTTGGAAGGCCGAGGAGGCACAAGGATGGTGGGCTGGACCCGAAGAAGGTCCTCACGCGTGGGGTCCGTTTTGGAATGCCGGACCTCGGAAGCTGGGGTCCGGAACGTTTCCCCGATGGACACCTGAGAAGAGGATCGCTTCTCAGGTGGCATGGGGGGGGAGGAGGAGGAGGAGGAGGAGGAAGGGTGGCCCCTGGGGCAGAGGGGGTTGGGGCCACGGGGGGGGGGAGGATTTGGAAGGGAGGGATTTGGGAGGCGGAGGCAGAGCCCCCTGATGGGCGGAGGAGGCGGAGGGGGGACAGGATAGGGGTGCGGATACCGCGGAAGGAGTGGACACAACTGAGGCAAACGAAGTGGTCAATGGCACGGGATGGAGGCGGTCGTACTTCTTCCGGGCCTCAGAATAAGAGAGCCGATCCAAAGTTTTGATTTCTTGTATCTTCTTCTCCTTCTGATATGCGGGGCAGTCTGAAGATCTAGGCAAGTGGACGCCAGGACAATTAACGCACCGAGGTGGTGGGGTGCATGTATGTTCCTCACGAAGAGGACGTCCACAATCGCCACAAAGTGGTTCAGCCTCACACCGTGACGACATGTGCCCAAAGCGCAAACACCTAAAACAGCGCATAGGAGGCGGGACGTAAGGTCGCACGTCACACCGGTAGCACATCACCTTTACCTTCTCCGGGAGAACGTCCTCCTCGAAGGCGAGGATAAAGGCCCCGGTGTCGATGCGACGGTCTTTGGGGCCGCGCTGGACTCGCCGGACGAAATGCACGCCTCGGCGCTCCAGGTTGGCCCTGAGCTTCTCATCAGATTGTAGCAGGAGGTCACGATGAAAAATAACCCCCTGCGTCCTATTTAGTGCCAGATGTGGGACAATGGATACTGGGATGTCCCCTAGGCGGTCGCACGCCTGGAGCACCGCCGACTGTGTGGCGGAAGTGGTCTTGATAAGAACGGACCCTGAACGCATCTTGCTGAGAGCCTCGATTTCCCCGAAGACGTCCTCAAAGTGCTGAACAAAGAACATGGGCTTGGAGGTGGCGAACGTCCCCCATCGGTTCGAGAACAGACCAAATAGCGGGGAAGTACTTCGCCCCAAGCCGGCGGGCCTGTCCCTCCTCCCATGGAGTGGCCAAGGGGGAAGGGGCAGGAGAACCAGAACTAGAAACGGTACCTTTTCTTTTGAAAGACTCGGCCGCAGAGCGACCTGATACATGTTGATGTTTCATCTGCGAAACGTCCGCCCCGATACCACCCACTCCGACCAGGGGCTCTCCCCACGGGCGCCACCCAGCCGCAGCAAGGGCCACCTGGCAGGATGACCAGTGCCGGGAGTCCTGATGCCCCAAGGAGACTGGCATCTACTCCTTGGCTGACGTGGGGAGGGTGCAGCTCAGGTATCGGCAGTACGATCCCTGTGTTGTCAGGGGGCTACAACCTAGAGGGTACATGACGACCCCACCACAACGGGCTGGCTACCGTGCTGCATTTCTGGTGCCACGGAGAGTCCATCATGATCGCTGGTGCAGATGGAGATGCACTATGGGCGTAACTTGGACAACCCATCAGGCGTTTAGGCCCAATTTGAGGAATAGTGGGTATGGTTACAACACCGGTGCAATGCTGAGTGCCAAGGTCTTAGTGCACTTAGGACCAGTGGTACACCATGTAAGGTGTCCTTGCCCAAAAGGCTCGTACTTCTGTAGAATTTTGAAAAATGGAGGTCAAACCCCAAGGGGGACCATTACATGGAAGGCCGAAACGGTTGAAACTCCTTTTAGTCGCCTCTTACGACAGGCAGGAATACCTCAGGCCTATTCTTACCCCGGACCCGCAGGGGGGCGGCCTTGCTGTGCTGGTACTGCGAACGGCTGAAAGCAAGGGGAAACTACAGCCGTAATTTTTCCCTAGGGCATGCAGCTTTACTGTATGATTAAATGATGGTGTCCTCTTGGGTAAAATATTCCGGAGGTAAAATAGTCCCCCATTTGGATCTCCGGGCGGGGACTACTCAAGAGGACGTTGTTATCAGGAGAAAGAAAACTGGCGTTCTATGGATCGGAGCGTGGAATGTCAGATCCCTTAATCGGGCAGGTAGGTTAGAAAATTTAAAAAGGGAAATGGATAGGTTACAGTTATAGTGGGAATTAGTGAAGTTCGGTGGCAGGAGGAACAAGACTTTTGGTCAGGTGAATACAGGGTTATAAATACAAAATCAAATAGGGGTAATGCAGGAGTAGCTACTACAAACAGCATAGTGAACGCATTATTGTGGCCAAGATAGACACAAAGCCCATGCCTACTACAGTAGTACAAGTTTATATGCCAACTAGCTCTGCAGATGAAGAAATAGATGAAATGTATGACAAGATAAAAGAAATTATTCAGGTAGTGAAGGGAGATGAAAATTTAATAGTCATGGGTGACTGGAATTCGTCAATAGGAAAAGGGAGAGAAGGAAACATAGGTGAATATAGATTGGGGGGAAGAAATGAAAGAGGAAGCCGCCTGGTAGAATTTTGCACAGAGCATAACTTAATCATAGCTAACACTTGGTTCAAGAATCATAAAAGAAGGTTGTATACCTGGAAGAATCCTGGAGATACTAAAAGGTATCAGATAGATTATTTAATGGTAAGACAGATTTAGGAACCATGTTTTAAATTTTAAGACATTTCCAGGGGCAGATGTGGATTCTGACCACAATTTATTGGTTATGAACTGCAGATTGAAATTGAAGAAACTGCAAAAAGGTGGGACTTTAAGGAGATGAGACCTGGATAAACTGAAAGAACCAGAGGTTGTAGAGAGTTACAGGGAGAGCATAAGGGAACAATTGACAGGAATGGCAGAAAGAAGTACAGTAGAAGAAGAATGGGTAGCTCTGAGGGATGAAGTAGTGAAGGCAACAGACGATCAAGTAGGTAAAAAGATGAGGGCTAATAGAAATCCTTGGGTAACAGAAGAAATATTGAATTTAATTGATGAAAGGAGAAAATATAAAAATGCAGTAAATGAAGCAGGCAAAAAGGAATACAAAAGTCTCAAAAATGAGATCGACAGGAAGTGCAAAATGGCTAAGCAGGGATGGCTAGAGGACAAATGTAAGGATGTAGAGGCTTGTCTCACTAGGGGTAAGATAGATACAGCCTACAGGAAAATTAAGGAGACCTTTGGACAAAAGAGAACCACTTGTATGAATATCAAGAGCTCAGATGGAAACCCAGTTCCAAGCAAAGAAGGGAAGGCAGAAAGGTGGAAGGAGTATATAGAGGATTTATACAAGGGCAATGTACTTGAGGACAATATTATGGAAATGGAAGTGGATGAAGATGAAATGGGAGATAAGATACTGCGTGAAGAGTTTCACAGAGCACTGAAAGACTTGAGTCAAAACAAGGCCCCGGGAGTAGACAACATTCCATTAGAACTACTGATGGCCTTGGGATAGCCAGTCATGACAAAACTCTACTATCTTGTGCGCAAGATGTATGAGACAGGTGAAATACCCACAGACTTTAAGAAGAATATAATAATTCCAATCCCAAAGAGAGCAGGTGTTGACAGATGTGAAAATTTCCGAACAATCGGTTTAACAAGTCACAGCTGCAGAATACTAACGTGAATTCTTTACAGACGAATGGAAAAACTGGTAGAAGCGGACCTCGGGGAAGATCAGTTTGGATTCCGTAGAAATGTTGGAACACGTGAGGCAATACTAACCTTACGACTTATCTTAGAAGAAAGATTAAGAAAAGGCAAACCTACGTTTCTAGCATTTGTAGACTTAGAGAAAGCTTTTGACAACGTTAACTGGAATACTCTCTTTCAAATTCTGAAGGTGGCAGGGGTCAAATACAGGGAGCGAAAGGCTAATTACAATTTTTACAGAAACCAGGTGGCAATTATAAGAATTGAGGGGCATGAAAGGGAAGCAGTGGTTGGGAAGGGAGTGAGAAAGGGTTGTAGCCTATCCCCAATGTTATTCAATCTCTATATTGAGCAAGCAGAAAAAGAAGAAAAATTCAGAGTAGGAAAATCCATGGAAAAGAAAAAAACTTTGAGGTTTGCCGACGACATTGTAATTCTGTCAGACACAGCAAAGGATGTGGAGGAGCAGTTGAACGAAATGGACAGAGTCTTGAAAGGAGGATATAAGATGGACATAAAAGCAAAATGAGCATAATGGAATGTTGTCGAATTAAATCAGGTGATGCTGAGGGAATTAGATTAGGAAATGAGACACTTAAATTAGATGAGTTTTGCTATTTGGGGAGCAAAATAACTGATGATGGTCAAAGTAGAGAGGATAATATGTAGACTGGCAATGACAAGACAAGGAAAGCGTTTCTGAAGAAGAGAAATTTGTTAACATAGAGTATAGATTTAACTGTCAGGAAGTCTTTTCTGAAAGTATTTGTATGGAGTATAGCCTTGTATGGAAGTGAAACATGGATGATAAACAGTGTAGACCAGAAGAGAATAGAAGCTTTCAAAAGGTGGTGCTACAGAAGAATACTGAAGATTAGATGGGTAGATCACGTAACGAATGAGGCACTGAATAGAACTGGACAGAAGAGGACTTTGTGGCACAGTTTGACTAAAAGAAGGTATCTGTTGGTAGGAAACATTCTGAGGCGTCAAGGGATCATCAGTTTAGTATTGGAGGGCAGCGTGGAGGGTAAAAATCGTAGAGGGAGACCAAGGCATGAATACACTAAACAGATTCAGAAGGATGTAGGTTGCAGTAGTTACTCGGAGATGAAGAAGCTATCACAGGATAGAGTAGCATGGAGAGCTGCATCAAACCAGTCTCTGGACTGAAGACCACAACAACAAACTAAGTTGAATCTAACAAACTTGTAGGTGCGTATTTGTGAGCTACACAAACGTTTCACAAGTACTACGTAACGTGGAATGAATGTAACGAACTGTACAGTTTGTGTGTATTCTGCCAAGTGAAACACTGGACATCCGAATTACCGCCGAACACTCTTCCCCCTTTTGTCTCACCTTCAGATGCACCACCGTTTCAGTCAAACTAAATGCTAACACTTCCAGCCGCAGTGGAGAGCGCACACTCCCATCCTGTGCCACAATGCGGCAGGGACGACGAACCTGATGGTTTCGAAACAACAGCTCGCTCGAAATTAGAGTACCACTTTTTTATGGAATCTAGAGCTTCATAATATTACAAGCGTTTCTTGTTTTCTGCATGGGAACCATTGTTTTCAGAAGAAATCTGCTCACCAATCATTGAAGAACCTCCTTCCTTTAAACTACTGTAGACTGCTGGGTGCAATATCCGTTTTTCTGAACACTGTACGTGGACAAGGTATTTTGGCGAACTATAAGACATACCACTACGACAAGGAATTTGTCTATTTTGTCACTGATAGCTGACAAAGAGAATCGCAATTTTCCATCGGAAAATTACATGGCAGCGTACATAAAAAGAAGTGAAAAATTCTTGTAGTTTGAACAAAGTGTTCAGTTCACATATCTCAACGGAAATCAACTACCGATCAAAGCACCGCCAGTAAAAAAATTTAAGCACGAGTTAAAATTTTACTGGCAAATTGATTGTTCGAACCAATTGCGGTCTTGCAGCCGGTCGTCAGTTAATTCATCGCACCATATTTCTCCTGCTAGTAATCTTCACGTGAGTCATCTAATTTCCACGGAGCCTTTAATAACGGGAGTGCCAAAAGTATGTTTCCGACTTGCTTGGCTGCAAAATGCGAGTGCAGCGTTCATTGCACTGTAGCTTTCTTTCGCAGTGCGTTTGGACCGTATTGTCTACGCCGTACCACAATGACAACTTATTTTGTGAATTACGGCCTTTCACGTAAGTCGTCTACTGGCGATGGCGAAAGGTCTGATATGGTTGGTTTGTTTAAAAGAAGGTGGAAGGGACCAAACTGTTAGGTCATCGGTCCCTTGTTCCAAATAAAACAATGCCCCAAGTTTGTTTGGTTTGGTTTTAGGGCGCAAAACTTCTATGGTCATTAGCGCCCGGTCCGTGACTTAGGAAACAGTAAAAAACCGAAATTGAAAACCAGCAGCAATGGGAACGAAAGTCATAAAATTGGAGAAACTAAAAGCAGAAGGAAGGCTTAAAAATCCACTACAGAAAGGGGTTGGTTGTCCCCAAAAAAAGCTTCAAATGACTGACGTCATTTCACTGGCACTAATAAACTTGAGAACGCGGTCGGCTGAGCGCGTGTCATCTGCTAAAATCGACGATATATCAGGCGATAGCTGTAGATGGGAGCGTAACAGATTAAAATAGGGGCACTCAAAAGGTGTCTCACCGTCCACAGCTGAGAGCAGTGGGGACAGAGTGGGGGAGGATCGCCGCTTAAAAGATGTCGATGGCTAAGAAGACAGTGCCTTATCCGGAGTCTAGTTAAAATTACCTCCTCCCGACGACGCGTTCGGGAGGAAGAGGTCCAAGCACAAGGAAGAGCTTTTATGTCCCGCAATTTATTATGGGTAAGTGTCGACCAATGCGTGCGCCATAAATGAACAATACGTCGACATAGAACGCTCCGTAGATCGGCGAAGGGAATCGATTGAATAGCTGGCCGAGGGAGAGCGACTGCAGCCTTGGCTGCAATATCGGCTGCCTCATTTCCACAGATTCCAACGTGTCCCGGGAGCCAGAGGAACGCCACCGAGACGCTCCCCATGTGGAGCAAGCGCAGACAGTGCTGAATCCGGCGGACCAGAGGGTGCACAGGATAAAGAGCTTGGAGACTGAGGAGAGAGCTGAGAGAATCTGAGCAGATAACGTATTGTATCCGCTGATGGCGGCGGATGTAGTGGACAGCCTGGAGAACAGCGTAAAGCTCCGCAGTATAAACCGAACACTGGTCGGGAAGCCGAAAGTGATTTGGGGTGTCGCCAACAATATAGGCACTCCCTACACCCAACGACGTTTTCGAGCCGTCGGTGTAAATAAATGTGGCGTCCATCATTTGTGCACATAGAGCAGCAAATGCCCAACGATAAACAAGTGAAGGGGCACCATCCTTGGGAAATCGACAAAGGTCACGGAGCAGGCAGATCCGGGGACGGAGCCAAGGCGGTGCTGTACCCCAAGTTGTCAAGAAGGTTTTAGGAAAGCGGAAGGAAAGAGAATGGAGCAGTAAACGGAAGCGGACTCCCGGTGGTAGTAGGGAGGAGGGGCGGCCTGCATACCCTACATCAAAGGAGGCGTCGAAAAAATGTCATGGGCTGGATTAGCAGGCATGGAAGACAGATGGCTAGCATAACGACTCAGAAGGACTGCTCGCCGATTGGACAGCGGAGGTTCAGCAGTCTCAGCATAAAGGCTTTCCACAGGGCTGGTGTAAAAAGCTCCAGACACTAAACGTAATCCACGGTGGTGGATAGAGTCGAGACGCCGAAGAATAGACGGCCGAGCAGAGGAGTAGACTATGCTTCCATAGTCCAATTTCGAGCGCACTAAGGCGCGATAGAGGTGGAGAAGGACCACTCGGTCCGCTCCCCACGAGGTACCATTCAGGACACTGAGGGTGTTAAGGGATCGCAGACAGCGAGCCGAAAGATAGGAAACGTGGGAGGACCAGCACAGTTTTCTGTCAAACATAAGACCCAAGAATTTAGCGACGTTTGAAAACGGAAGGTTGACAGGACGTAGATGTAAGGAGGGCGGAAGAAATTCCTTACGTCGCCAAAAATTAACACAAACGGTCTTACTGGGAGAAAAACGGAAGCCGGTTTCGATGCTCCAAGAGTGGAGGCGATCGAGACATCCTTGAAGACGTCGTACAAGAAGGCTGGTCCGTTGAGAGCTGTAGTAGATCGCAAAATCATCCACAAAGAAGGAGCCCGAGACATAATCCATAATTGGATTGATGACAATGGCAAACAGTAAAACACTCAGCACGGAGCCCTGGGGTACCCCGTTTTCTTGGGAGAAAGTACGGGAGAGAGTAGTGTTCACCCGCACCATAAACGTGCGCTCTGCCATAAATTCGCGAAGAAAAAGGAGCAGCCGACCTCGAAAGCCCCAAGAGAACAGTGTGCGGAGGATGCCTGTCCTCCAACAGATATCGTATGCTCTCTCCAGATCAAAAAATATTGCTACTGTTTGACGTTTCCGGAGAAAATTGTTCATGATATAAGTGGAGAGAGCAACAAGATGGTCAACAGCAGAACGATGCTTTCGGAACCCGCATTGGGCAGGTGTTTAAAGACTGCGGGACTCCAGCCACCAAGCTAAACGGCAATTCACCATACTCTCCAAAACCTTACGGACACTACTCGTGAGAGAGATGGGGCGATAGCTAGAGGGGAGATGTTTGTCCTTTCCAGGTTTCGGAACAGGAACGACGATAGCTTCCCGCCATGATCTGGGAAAAGTACTGTCGGTCCAAATTCGATTATAAAGGCGAAGGAGGTAACGCAGACTATGGTTTGATAAATGCAGCAACATTTGAATGCCCCAAGTGTGAGAATAAAATGAACAAGACTGGCAACACAATTGGAGAGAGAGGAAAAACTACAAGAACGACAGAAGGGCAACAAACATTTAAATGGAAAAAGGGGAGAAGAAAGCCACAGAAACGCAAGAAACAGGTAGAAGAGATTAGAATGACGAAACAAATTGCCATGGCTGTCTGACCATGAGAACTCTGCAACACGTTAAAACCTCCACCCTAAAAACACACGGGGTGGAGGACAGAGGGACATAGGACATGCACTAAAATTTGGAGGGAATGATAAAACCCACCCTCACGAGTAACACTTAAAACTACATCAGTGGATGAGGCGTTGTCAGATAAAATTAGTGGCAACAAGTCCAGTAACCGAAGATTTAGTTGCAGGGCAGTCAAAGTGGGACAGTGCACCAGAATCTGGGCCACTGTCAAGAGGGCTCCGCACCGACACTCGGGTGGGTCTTTCACGGTGGAGGTAACCGTGAGTCGTCCGAGTGCGACCAACGTGGAGCCAACAGAGGACAACTCCCTAATGTCACACAGTTCATTGTGTATACTGTTATGCAATTCCATCTCCACCACCACCACCACCACCACCACCACCACCACCACCACCACCACCAACTCTTCCAGGGCATAGACAGACTCCTAGATGGACGCCACCAAAGGATGAGTAGGGTAGCACTGGTCAATAGCTTGTAGGATGCTCAAGGAATCAGTACATAAAAGAAAGGACTCCCCAGGGCATAAACAGAGATACTGAAGGGCATGAGAAATGGGCACCAGATCTGCAGTGAATACACTGCAGCCATCAGGTAAGAAATGTGTTCAATATGGTCACTATCAACATAGGCAAAGCCAACACGACCTTCATCCATCGAGCAGTCGGTGTAAACCACTTCAGATTGGTGTAACACATCAAGAATTGGGAGGAAGTGACAGCGGAGAGCTGCAGTGTTAATGGAGTCGTTAGGGCCAAGTGAAAGGTACAGACAAAGCTGTGGCTGAGGCATACACCGTGGAGGCATATGTGAACAGACTGCAAGTAGAGGTGGTAAAGGGTAGGACTCCAGTTTGGAGAGAAGGGAACACAAGTGAACTGCAGTCGTTAGACCTGACCTGGGCCCCAAATGCAGGAGATGGACTGCTGCAGGAGGGAAAAGGAGATGGTAATTCGGATGCACAGGAGAACTACGACTGTGCTGCATAACTGGCGAGCACCTGCGCACGTCTTATCTGCAATGCAGGGACACCAGCCTCCACCAGTACACTGGTCACCGGACTCATCCTAAAAGTTCTTGTCACTAGTTGGCCCTGCAGTTGTGCACAGTAAATGCAATGCTGAAAGTGCTGCCGAACCATAAACCACACTCCCATAGTCAAGGCAGGATTGGACAAGGGCTCTGTAGAGCCACAGCAGTGTAGAGCTATCTGCACCACAATTGGTGTTGCTCAGGCAATGCATGGCATTGAGGTGCTGCCAGCACTTCTGCTTAAGCTGACGAAGATGAGGGAGCAAAGTCAATCTAGCGTCGGAAGCCAGTCCTAGAAATCGATGTCTCCACTGCAATGAGTGGATCGTCAATAAGGTAATGTGCTGGATGAATGGTAAGACGCCGATAGAAGTGGATGACACACGACTTTGTGGCTGAAAACGAAGCCGTGGGTTAGAGCCCATGCTGCATTTTGTGGATGGCTCTCTGTAGGTGACACTCAGGAACACCAGTACTGGAGTAGCAGTACGAAATGCAGAAGTAGTCTGTATAGAGGGCAGGTGAGACAGAAGGGCCAACAGCTGCTGCTAGACCGTTTATGGCCACTAAAAATAGGGAGACAATACAGAGCCCAGCAGGACTCCATTCTCCTGGGTATGGATGGAACTATGGGAGGCACCAACTTTGACACAGAAAGAGACGGAGTTTTAGATAAAAATCTGGAGTGGGCTCCGGATACCCCACTCATACCATGTGTCAAGATTATGATTTCGCCAGATCGTGTTGTATGCTTTACATAACTCAAAAAAGATGGTGATCAGGTGTTTCCATGTGGAAAAGGCTGTTCGGATGGCAGACTCGATGGACATAAAGGTTATCAGTGGTAGAGTGACCCTGGTTCAAGATACCCTGACATGGGGCCAGCAAGCCACATGACTCCAGGACCCAACCCAACCCAACCACCAACATACCATACATTCCAGAAGCTTACAAAGAACGTTGGTGAGGCTGATGGGCCGATAGCTATCCACATCAAGCAGGCTTTTACCAGGTTTGAGGACCTGAATGATGGTGCTCTCCCGCCATTGCGATGGAAAGACGCTATCGCACCATAATCAGTTGATGAGAGGATGTCGCTTGCAGTCAAATGAGAGATGTTTAATAATCTGGTTGTCGATGCGATCAGGCCCAGGAGCTGTGTTAGGGCAATGTGCAAGGGTACTGAGGAGCTCCTATTCTGTAAATGGAGCATTATAGGATTAACTGCAGTACATAGTGAATGAGATGACATTCCCTTCCAGCCGCCATTGGAGTGTGCAAAAGGCTGGGCGGTAATTCTCCGATGCAGAGGCTCGATCAAAGTGCTCAGCATTTGCGTTTGCGTAGGTAGATAACTCAATTTATGGTAACACTGCAGACAGCTGTTGCGGCCTGTTACCCAAAAAGATGTTTGATCTTTCCCCAGACTTGGGAAGCTAACTTGTGACATCCAATGGTCGAGACATCTCTCCTAACACTCCTTCAGTTGTTTGATAAGATAGCAAACACGGGCAGAGAGCCGTTTAAAGGCTATGAGGTGCTCCAGGGAAGGGTGACACTTATGCCGCTGTAGAGCTTGCCGACACTCCAATTGCCTCAGCGACTTTCGGCGACCACCAAGGGACTGCCTTATGCCTCAGGTACCCTATAGAGCGAGGGATCGCGTTTCCTTCCGCAGAAAAAACTGTGCTAGTTACCTGCTCAACCGTCACATCGATGTTACTGTTAGGGGGAGATACAGCAGTGACAGTAGAGGTTAAAGTTCCCCAGTCCACATTGTTTAAAGCCCTCATCTGGGCAGGCGTCCATGTGCCTGACGCTGGGGCGGTGACAGGAAGATGGGGAAGTGGTTACTACCACCAGCCGGAGTGGTTGGGCGGTTCTAGGCGCTACAGTCTGGAACCAGGCGACTGCTATGGTCGCAGGTTCGAATCTTGCCTTGTGCATGGATGTGTTTGATATTCTTAGGTTATTTAGGTTTAAGTAGTAAGTTCTAGGGGACTGGAACTCAGATGTGAAGTCCCATAGTGCTCAGAGCCAGCCATTTGAACCATTTTTTGGTTACTACCACACAGGTCGTCATGTGCTCTCCAATGGAGAGATGGGAGAGTCCTGGGCTGCAAATTGATAAACCAATGGCACAGGAATTACCATGAGCCACACTGAAATGTGTGGCAGCCCCAGTATTTAAGAGGCAGAGGTCGAACTGAGACAGTAAAGTTGTGAAATCTCTGCCTCTGTCAGTAAGTATGGTACCACCCCACAAGGGGATATGGACATTAAAATCTCCCAGAAGTATGAAAGGTTTAGCGAGTTGATCAATCATTGCAGCCAATACGTTCAGGGGTACTGCACAATCTGGAGGAAGATATACATTGCAGACAGTTATTTCCTGCATTGTCATTCTGACAGCCACAGCTTCAAGAGGGGTTTGAAGGGGCACATGGTCACTACAGACCTAGTTTAGGACATAAACGCGAACTCCAACTGACACTATTACAGTCGCTACAGTTCCTGTAATATCCCTTATAATTGCAGAGGGCAGGAGTCCCCATTGCTGGGAACCAGCTTTCCTGGAGGGCAATGCAGATAGCAGGTCTAAAACTTAACATTTGCAGCAGCTCAGCAAAGTGGTGGAAAAAACCATGGCAATTCCACTGGAGTATGACATTGTGAGATTGGGAAGGCATGGAGCATCCAACAAGGCAGTTTACGCCTCTGTCACCTGCTGCCACCAACGTTTTGCCTGAGCAGTCTGTGTGGTGTCACCGCCAGACACCACACTTGCTAGGTGGTAGCTTAAATCGGCCGCGGTCCATGTAGTACATGTCGGACCCGCGTGTCGCCACTGTGATCGCAGACCTAGCGCCACCACCAAGGCAGGTCTCGTGATACGAGAGTGGACTCACCCCAGTTGTACGAGAACCTAGCTACCGCCCAGTTGTACGAGAACCTAGCTACCGCCCAGTTGTACGAGAACCTAGCTACCGCCCAGTTGTACGAGAACCTAGCTACCGCCCAGTTGTACGAGAACCTAGCTACCGCCCAGTTGTACGAGAACCTAGCTACCGCCCAGTTGTACGAAGCCTTTCTCTCTCATTAGCCGAGAGACAGAATAGCCATCAGCTAAGTTAATGGCTACGAACTAGCAAGGCGCCATTTGTATCAGTGCCTATAGCTTACGAGTATTCAAGAGAGATGTATTCCAAGGACTATTAAAAAGATAAGTAATAAGCATCTACATACTTTTCTTCTTATTCATTTATAAGTTCTCATGTTCCAGACTTCACGCCCGTCTGCTTTATGCCGTGCGTGCACTATCGGCTACAGCGTTAGTCTAGCATTCCTTTTCAGCAATTAACTTCACGGTGTCGGCACAGCTACCGACACAACATTTATTGGCGACGAGCAAAAGAGTTTGTATTAATTCGTTTGCAACATTGGCGACGATTTAAAGTGTTCTGATTGCTTACATTTAATTGTGTCATGGCTTCGCCACATTCTCCAGATGTACTGTCCGAATTTTATCGCTTGCAGAATCAGCAGACGCAGGCGTTACTGGATGCCCTTGGACAGCTCGTCCAGGGTCAACGTACCATTCAAACCGATGCGGCCGCCGCCGCTTCTTCGCTACCGCTGCCTCTAAACGCTGTTGCACCTCCCTTTCGACCATACGTGGCAGCCGATGAGACGTGGCAAGAGTGGTCTCGCCAGTTCAACTTCCACCTTGCTGCCTACAGAATTCAAGGTAATGAGCGGCAGCCGTTTTTGCTTTCTTGTGTCGGTGTGTCCACATACCGTGAGATAGTGAAATTGTTTCCCCGACGAGACGTAGCAACTCTGTCATACGAGGAAATTTTGTCTGCATTAGATGCCTATTTCAAAGAAACAGTTAATGTGGTTGCAAAACGGTATACGTTTTTTCGTACAAAACGTACGGCCGGTCAAACTAATAGGGAGTGGGTAGCAACATTGCAAGGACTTACTAGGGACTGTGCCTTTGAATGTGACTGTGGTCTTTCTTATTCAGATACAATGGTGCGTGATGCAATTGCACAGAACGTTTCTGATGTTCGCATACGGGAACAAATTTTGAAACTAGTTAATCCCTCCCTTCCACAAGTAATAGACATATTGGATAGACAGGACACCCTTGACTGTGCTCAGGAATCTTTTGAAACTTCGCCGGCCGTGTGTAACATTAACCGGCCCGCTGGACGCGCTGCGCGGCCCGGTAACCGGGCCTTGCGCACGTCGACACAGCGACCGCCGCGTGCTAACCCAGGTGTGCCGCGCCAGCCCACAAATGTAGTGAAATCATGCCCGCGGTGTGCTACTAGACATTCGCGTGAACATTGCCCGTCACGCCAAGCTATTTGCTTTTTCTGCAATAAGAAAGGACATGTTCAAAGTGTTTGCCAGAAAAAGCTCAGATCAGACAATCACGATCATTCCAGGCCCTTTGCTTCGCGCCGGAATCGAACCAAGGACAATCAGGCTCGTGGACCTTCGCCTATGGACATTCATGTCGTTAATTCCACTTCGTCCAGTGACACTTTCTCTAACAGTAACTGTGTTCGTCCCACAAAAACTGTGCGTCGACGTCGCCGGAAATCACGTCAATTAGCAAGTGATTCTGTACCAGTGTCTGTTCCAATTGCACACAACAGTCGCTCTTGTCGTCAGCAGGACAATAAAGTTTTTGTGGACTTAGCCTTTGACGGCCAAGTGATACCATTCCAGCTCGATACCGGAGCTGCAGTTTCATTGCTCAATCACGACACGTACAAACAACTGGGCAAACCTCCGTTGCGTTCCGCAAATGTTAAGCTAACTACATATTCCGGACAGAAAATTCCTGTGTTAGGACAGTGCAGCCTTCTTGCAACATACAAGGGACAAACAAAACTTGTGTCATTTTACATTCTTCGTTCTTCTTCTGCAGTGAACTTGTTTGGTCTAGATTTATTTCAGTTGTTTAACATGTCTATTGTAAATCAGGTCCTATCAGTGAATCAGACTGTGCCTACAGACAGTGTTTCTCGGCTGTGTGACGAATTTGCAGACGTTTTTGCACCGGGCTTAGGTTGCGCTAAAAACTATGAAGCACATTTAGAACTGAAAGTAAACGCGCAACCGAAATTTTTCAGGGCGCGCAATGTTCCACACGCATTGCGTGATGAGGTCGCAAGAACGTTACACGATCTCGAATCACAGGGTGTAATTGAACGTGTGCAAGCTTCTCTCTGGGCCTCACCCTTAGTCATTTTGCCAAAACCTTCCGGAAAATTGCGACTTTGCGTGGACTTCAAGGCCACAGTGAATCCACAGCTAGTGACTGCTAATTAATTATTACAATACATAAGTGCGCAATGCCTCTTCCATTTCAGCTCCGCTTCATCGCTTACGCCGTAAAGGTGTTCCGTTCGTCTGGACGACGGAATGTGAACGCGCCTTTCGCCAGTTGAAATCGGCGTTGCTTTCTAATACTTGCCTTACGCCATTCGATCCCCAGAAACCCCTTTTGTTGATGGTAGATGCATCAGATTTCGGGATCGGTGCTGTGCTTGCGCACAAAGTTGGCTCCCATGATCGCCCTATTGCCTTTGCGTCCAAATTGCTCTCGTCTGCGCAAAGAAATTATTCACAGATAGAGAAAGAAGCTTTGGCTCTCGTGTTTGGTGTTACTAAGTTCCATGATTTCTTGTATGGTCGTCACTTTACCATCATCACAGACCACAAACCTTTGACATCGCTTTTTCATCCGACCAAGCCTGTACCTCCACGTACAGCGCAGAAATTCATTCGCTGGTCTATTTTCCTCTCCCAGTACCGCTACGATATCTTGTATCGGTCCACTGCTAAGCACGGAAACGCCGATGCGTTGTCCCGTTTGCCTGTTGCTGAGGATAAAGCATTCGATTCTTCCGAACTTGCTTGCATGTTCATTGATTCGGAAACCGATGAAGTGGTCGAATCGTTTCCGATTGATTTTCGTCGTGTCGCTACAGCCACAGCTGCTGACCCTGTCCTTGCTACTGTTTTACGTTTTGTTGCTACGCAATGGCCTTTGTCAAAGTCTCGGATCGAGGATCCGTTGGTTCGCCGATTTTTTGCTAACAAGGAGAGACTTTTTGTTCGACGTGGTGTTTTGTTGTTGCGTTCTGATAATGATCAGTCCAGAGTCGTGGTCCCACGTTCGTTACAGTCCTCTGTTTTACGGCTTCTTCACCAAGGACATTGGGGTATAGTGCGAACGAAACAACTTGCTCGTCAGCACTGTACTTGGTTCGGAATCGATGCTGCGATTACGAATATGTGTTCTTCGTGCCCGGCGTGTGCCGAACAACAATCCGCACCGCCGCGGAAAGTCTTTGCATGGCCAAAAGCCACTTCCCCTTGGCAACGCTTGCACATTGATTTTGCTGGTCCATTCTGGAATGCTCGATGGTTGGTTCTGGTCGACGCCTTCAGTAATTTTCCTTTTGTTGTCCGGATGTCTTCCACGACGTCCTCCGCCACCATCCAAGCGTTGTCTGCTATCTTTTGCATTGAAGGTCTTCCGCAGACTATTGTTTCCGACAATGGCCCACAATTCATGTCCGCAGAATTTCAGTCATTCTGCCAGGCCAATGGTATTCAACATCTGACTACCGCGCCGTTTTCGCCTCAGTCCAACGGTGCCGCTGAACGATTGGTCCGGACTTTCAAGTCACAGATGTTGAAATTGAAAGAGTCGCATTCTCGGGAGGACGCATTGTTGCTCTTTTTATCTTCGTATCGCTCTCAGCCCCGAGATGGTCGCTCGCCAGCTGAGTTGCTCCACGGTCGTCCTCATCGCACCTTGATGTCTTTGCTGCATCCGCCGCATCAGGTTCCTGTGCAGCGGCAGACTCCTGCTTTTGCTCCAGGCGACGTTGTATTTTATCGCAACTATCGCGGTTCACGGCGTTGGCTCGCAGGGCGCATTCTTAGCTGCCTCGGCCGCGCGATGTATTTGGTTTTGGGGGCCTCTGGTGAGGTGCGTCGGCATCTCAATCAGCTGCGCCTCTGTCGTCGCTCGGGTTCTGCCGCTCCCCGTCTGCTTTCAGCGACGGTGCCGTCCGGTCAGCGCCCTGGGGACCCATCTACTGGCTCGCCTCATCCCCAGGTGTTACCGACGATGCCTTCCATTTTGCCCCATGGCGACGCGCCGCCGCCGCCGCAGCAGCAGCAGCCGCCGCCGCCGCCGCTTGTTCTCCCGCCGGCGCCGCCCGCATTCGACGCTTCGCTGCAGCCGCCAAGCGCCTCCCAGGGTCACGCGCCGCCGATCGCTTCCCGTGACCAGCTGTCCTCCGCCATGGAACTCCCGCCCGCTCCGGACCACATGACGTCATCGCGCGTCGGCTACCCCGCCGCCATGGAAATCGACCCTTCGGTCCCTCCTGTCTTATTACGGGCGCATACACCGCATGTTGACGTGCACCCTGGACTAGTTTTGCAGGCGTTTCCTAGCTCCCCTCGGACCGGATGGCCGGGTGCGGGTGGCACAGCCTCGCCTGTTGTTAGGCTCCCCACCTCATCGCATACGTCAACATGTGGTCCTCCCCACGGCGGGCGGAAGCCTTATCTCACGACCGTTCGCCGATTTGCGGGGGAGGAATGTGGTGTCACCGCCAGACACCACACTTGCTAGGTGGTAGCTTAAATCGGCCGCGGTCCATGTAGTACATGTCGGACCCGCGTGTCGCCACTGTGATCGCAGACCTAGCGCCACCACCAAGGCAGGTCTCGTGATACGAGAGTGGACTCACCCCAGTTGTACGAGAACCTAGCTACCGCCCAGTTGTACGAGAACCTAGCTACCGCCCAGTTGTACGAGAACCTAGCTACCGCCCAGTTGTACGAAGCCTTTCTCTCTCATTAGCCGAGAGACAGAATAGCCATCAGCTAAGTTAATGGCTACGAACTAGCAAGGCGCCATTTGTATCAGTGCCTATAGCTTACGAGTATTCAAGAGAGATGTATTCCAAGGACTATTAAAAAGATAAGTAATAAGCATCTACATACTTTTCTTCTTATTCATTTATAAGTTCTCATGTTCCAGACTTCACGCCCGTCTGCTTTATGCCGTGCGTGCACTATCGGCTACAGCGTTAGTCTAGCATTCCTTTTCAGCAATTAACTTCACGGTGTCGGCACAGCTACCGACACAACAGTCTGTATCCATTGTGTCTGAGGGTCTGGCGAGATCTAGGTCCTCAGCAGATGCCAAGATCTCCACCCCATCCTCAGCCACTGAGCTTGTAGGTTCTGGTGGAGTGGGTGCCACCGCAATTCCCTTAGCCCTAGGGGTTTCTTTTTTGATTTCTCTTGCTGGGAGGACTAGATTGGCTCAGTCTCTGGGACTGAGGATGAGTGTGAAGCCCTGCGACCAGCTGCTTTTGGGCTCTTCAGCCACTGGCAGGTGTCATCTTTCCCACTAGAAACCTGGGAAGGGAGTGACCCAAGGGACCCTTTCCTAGTGAGAGAAGCTGAAGAAGACTTATGCTTCCCAACTTAGAAGTGGGAACTGACGTCCCCAATGGTTGGAGGGGGGGGGCCATGTTTCTCCCACAGTAGGTGGTGCAGGAGCAACAGGGAGGGAAATGCCCCCACCATCAAGGGGGCAGGTTTAGTCTTCCAGCTCTGAGAGGTGACCTGGGTTGGTAGAGTAGATGGTGCCAGAACTGTTGTAGTGGCGGCGTATGATGTCATACGTACAGGATGCAGGTGTTTAAATTTTCTCTTAGCCTCAGTGTACGTCAGTTGGTACAGAGTCTTGTACTCCATTATTTTCCTTTCTTTCTGGAGAATCCTGCAGTAAGGCGAGCAAGGCGAACAGTGCTCTTCGCAGTTGACACAGATAGGAGGCGGGGCACATTGAATATTTGGATGTGATGGGCATCCGCGATCTCAGCATTTGATGCTGCAAGTACAGTGGGAAAACATCTGGCCAAACTTCCAGCACTTAAAGCACCACATTGGGGGAGGGATATAGGCCTTTACATCACACCGGTAGACCATCACCTTTACCTTCTCAGGCAATATATCACCATCAAAGGCCCAGATGAAGGCACCGGTGGCAACCTGATTATCCTTCAGACCCTGGTGGTTACCCCAGACGAAACCTACACCTCGTCACTAAATTGGCATGCAGCTCATTGTCGGACTGCGAAAGAATGTTTCTGTGAAATACAATACCCTGAACCATTGTTAAGCTCTTACAGAAACATCTTCCAGCTAGTCACAAACGAGTAACTCCCATGACTGGGCAGAGGGTACTGTTTTTATCAATACTGACCCACATCTCATTTTAGACAAGCCCTCCACCTCTCCAAACTTCTAATTGCTCAACAAAAAACTGAGGCTTCATTGTCATGAAAGATTCCCCATCAGCTCTCTAACATACAAGGTACCTGGGCAAATAAGATCTGCTGGCATCCTTAGCCTGAGGTCCCTCCCACGGTATGGCCAGGGAGGGGAACGATTTGGGGTCTTACTTCTGTGCATTCAATTGAGCTCTTCATCACTTAGAGACTGGCAGGATGGCCATTGCCAGGAGTCCCAACGTCCCAAGGGTATGGGCATCTACCCTTGGCATACATGGGGAGTTAACGGCACAGGCATCAGCAGAGATCCATGTGTGGTCAGGGGGCTACAGCCAATGGTATATGGTGGCCCCACCACGACGGACTGGTTACTGTGCTGGATATCAGGTGCAAAGAAGTTCATGGTCAACACAGAAATCGATAATGCGTAGTGCATGGTGGATTTTTTTTTTTTGGCGGGGTTTAAGGGCGCTCAACTACTGAGGTCATTAGCGCCCAGTCACTTGTTAGAGCACATGGAATCTAGTAAAACTCAAGGGGAGGGGGGACACCAGAAAGACCTGACAAAGATGCATATAAAATAAGTAAAAAGGTTCGATGTCTTTGGACAAGCCAGTCAAAGTTATAAAACGCAGAACACGAGCAGCTGCTCGAGCGTCATCAGCTAAAATATCCGATAAAGTAGATTGCAGGGACAGGACAACACGAGATTGACTAAAGCGGGGACACGACAATAAAACATGGCGCACTGTTAATGCCTGACCACAAGGGCACTGCAGGGCTGGGTCACCGGAGAGCAGGTAGCGGTGGCTAAACCAGCAATGCCCAATCCACAACCTGGTCAGAAGGACCTCCTCTCGCCGAGATGGTCGGGAGGAGGTTGTCCAAGCAGTTGGGAGCAGTTTTACTGCCCGGAGCTTGTTTCCTTGGAGGGATGACCAAGCATCCCACCACAACGACACAAGCCTCTTACAAACATCCCCATGAACGTCAGATGGGACACAATGGGAGGCTGGCCGAGGCAGGAGGACTGCAGCCTTGGCTGCAGCATCCGCAGCCTCATTCCCAGGCACTCCATGTCTGGGAACCCACAGAAAGTTGACAGGAGAACCATTATCAGCGAAAGAATGGAGGGACTGCTGTATCCGTTGAACTAAGGGATGGACCGGATAGGGAGCTCCAAGGCCCTGAAGAGCACTGAGTGAGTCAGAGCAGAGTACATACGATGAATGGCGGTGGCGGCGGGCATACTTAACGGCCTGATGGAGAGCAAAAAGCTCGGCCGTAAAACTGGAACATTGGTCGAGGAGCCGGTATTGAAAGGTGGCAGCCCCAACGACAAAGGCACAGCCAACACCATCGCTGTTTTGGAGCCATCGGTGTAAATAAAGGTGTGACCGGCAAGTCGTGCACGATGTTCGACAAACCGTGAGCAATACACTGCAGCCGGAGTACCCTCCTTCGGGAGTGAGCTGAGGTCGAGATAAATATGAACCGGAGCCTGGAGCCAAGGTGGTGTCGGGCTCTCACCCTCTCTGAAGGTGGGTACGGAGGGCAAAATCCAATTGTCGAAGCAGGCAACGGAAGCGGACTCCACGGGGGGGGGGGGGGGGGGGGGGGGGGGGGGGGGGGGGGGCAACAGGGCAGACACATACAACCCGTACTGACGTTCGAGAAAATTGGCGAAGACGGACTGGTAAGAGGGGTGGTCGGGCATAGACCATAGACAACAGCCGGCAGGCATACCGACACAGCAATACGTCGCACCGGTAGGTCAATGGTAATTCCGCAGCTTCAGCATAAAGACTCTCGATGGGACTAGTGTAGAAGGCTCCAGTCGCAAGACGTAACCCCCGACGGTGGATGGAGTTGAGATGGCGTAAGAGGGATGGCCGAGCAGACGAGTAGACAAAGCTCCCATAATCCAGCTTCGATTGGACTATCGACCGATACAAGCGAAGCAGGACAGTGCGATCCGCTCCCCAAGATGAACCACTAAGAACTCTGAGGACATTAAGGGAACGTGTACAATGGGCCGCCAAATAAGAGACATGCGGAGACCAACACAGTTTCCTGTCCAACGTGAGCCCTAGAAACTTAGTTGTTTCCACGAATGGGAGAACAACGGGACCGAGATGTAAGGATGGCGGAAGGAACGCTTTATATCGCCAAAAGTTGATACAAACCGTCCTCTCCTCAGAGAACCGGAAGCCATTTGCCACGCTCCATGAGTAGAGGCTGTCTAGACAACGCTGAAGGCAGCGCTCCAGGAGGCATGTTCTCTGGGCACTGCAGTAGATCACGAAGTCATCGACAAAGAGCCTGAGACATTAGGTGGAATGCAATCCATAATTGGATTGATCGCGATGGCAAAAAGGGCTACTCTCAAGACGGAGCCCTGAGGCACTCCGTTCTCCTGGAGGAAGACAGACAATACGGAACCCACATGTACCCTGAACTTTCGATCCGTTAAAAAGGAATCAATAAAAAGGGGCAGGTGACCGCGTAGGCCCCACCTGTGCATAGTGCGGAGGATACCTCCTCTCCAACAGGTATCATAAGCCTTCTCCAAATCGAAGAACATAGCTACCGTTTGGTGCCTTCGCAGAAAGTTGTTCATGATGGATGTCGACAAGGTCACAAGGTGGTCAACAGCGGAGCGGCGGCGACGAAAGCCGCATTGGACATTGGTAAGTAGCCGTCGAGATTCAAGAATCCAAACTAACCGAGCATTAACCATGCGCTCCATCACCTTACAGATACAGCTTGTAAGAGAAATTGGGCGGTAACTAGAAGGAAGGTGTCTATCCTTCCTGGGTTTGGGTATAGGAACAACGACTGCGTCACGCCTACGCATGGGGACCTGACCTTCGGTCCAGACGCAATTGTAGGTACGAAGAAGGAAGCTTTTGCCCGCCGGAGAAAGGTGTGCCAGCATCTGAACGTGAATGGCATCTGGCCCCGGGGGCAGAGGACCGGGACAGTGCATGCGCACGTTCGAGTTCCCACATAGTAAAGGGGGCATTATAAGTTTCCAGATTCAGCGAGTGGAAGGAAGGTCGCCGAGCCTCTTCTGCCTCTTTCCTGGGAAGGAAGGCAGGGTGGTAATGGGCGGAGCTTGAAACCTCCGCGAAAAACCGGCCGAAGGCGTTGGAGACAGCCACAGGATGAACGAAGATCTCATTACCTGAGGTCAGGCCATAGTGCATGGTGGAAGACACACGTAGGAAGGTGTCCTCGCCCAATAGATGGAGAATTGGCAGGACTAAAATGTGATGAGAAAGTGGGCAGAAGATCTCAATGCATGATGGACAAGATGCACCTTCTAAGGCGTCCTTCCCAAATTGGCTCTATCTTCGGAAAAATTTTGAAGAATGGAGGTCAAACCCTACAGAGGATCAACACAGAAAGGCCGGAAGATGTGAAACTCCTTTTAGTCGCCTTGTACAACAGGCGGGAATACCTCGGGCCTATTCTAGCCCCCAGACCTGCAGGTGAATTTCTGCTGCAGAAACGATTGTGTTAGTCACCTGCTCGCCCATCATATCGATGTTACCATGTGGGGGAGAGTCAACAGTGACATCTTGGGGTGAAAGTTCCCACTCCACCTAGTTTAAAGCTCCTCTGGGCAGGTGTTCATGGGCCTGACACTGGGGCAGTGAGAGGAAGATGGGGAAGTAGTCACTACCACAGGTCGTCATGTGCTCTCCAGTGGATGGATGGAGTAAGCCCTGGGCTGCAAATTTATAAACCAATCGCTGAGTAACTAAAATGTGTGGCTGCCCCAATACTTAGGAGGCAGAGGTCGAATTTTGAAAAACTTTCGACATCTCTGCCTCTGCCAGTAAGCACAGTGCCACCACACAAGGGGTTAAGGGCCCTAAAATCACCCCTAAGTAGGGAAGGTTTAGGGAATTTACCAGTTAGTGCAGCTAATACATTCAGGAGTACTGCACCATCTGGAGGAATATATACATTGCTGACAGTTATTTCCTACATCGTCCTTATTGTGACAGCCACAGGGGTTTGAAGGGGCACATGTTCGCTACAGACCAAGTTCAGGACAAACTCCACCTGACACTATGATAGTCGCTATGGTTCCTGTAATATTCCTTATAGCCGCAGAGGGCATGTGTCCACATTGCTGGGAACCATAATTCCTGGAGGGCAATGCAGAAATCGAGTATAAAGGTTAACAGTTGCCGTAACTGAGCCAGACAGTGGAAAAAAAGCGCTGCTATTCCATTGGAGGATGAAAATCATGATACTGAGAAGGCATCAGTCATTCAATGACGCAGTTTATGCCTTAGGGCCACCTGCTACCACCAACTTTTTACCTGAGCGGTCTATATCCATTGTGTCTGTGGGTCCAGTGAGACCCAGGTCCTCAGCAGACGCCAAAATCTCCACTCCATCCTCGGACAGAGCTTGTAGGTGGCTGTGGTGTGGGTGCCACCGCAACTTCCTTGGTCTTGGGGGCCTTTCTCGATTTCTCTCGCTGTTCCCTGGGTTTCCAGGTCGGAGGATTTCACTGAAACAGTCTCCTGGACTGAGGATGCTGGTGAAGCCCTATGACTGGCTGCGTTTGGGCTCTTCAGCTGCTGGCAGGTTTCATCTTTCCCACTTGCAGAAACCTGGCAAGGAAGTGACCTAAGACACCCCTTCCTAGTGAGAGGAGCTGAACAAGCCTTACACTTCTCTTGGTCGGAAGTGAAGACTGAAATCCCCAATGGTTGGGGGATGTTGTTCATGAAGTAGGTGGTACGGAAGCAACAGGGAAGGAAGTGCCCCACCATGGATGGGGGCAGGTGTAGTCTCCCAATTCTGAGAGGCGACAGAAATTCGAGGAACTGATGGGGTGATAACTGTTCTCATAGCGGCAGCATATGAGGAGATCATAGCTATTGGATGTAGTTGCTCAAATTTCCTCTTAGCCTCAGTGTAGGCCTGATGGTCCAGGGTAATATTTCACTCTTTCTGTAAAGTCATACAGTCCAGCATGCAAGGTGAATGATGCTCTCCGCAGTTGACACAGATGGGAGGTGGGACCGATAGAGTATTGGGATGCGGTGGACATCCACAATCTCGACAGGTGGGGCTGGAATACAGTGGGGAGACACAGCCCAACTTCCAGCATTTGAAACACGACTGAGTCATATGTCTTAGCATTAACGCTAGACTGTCTGGCAGCATACCACCAGTAAGAGATGACATTACACTTCATAGAGCGTCATCCACCCTGATGCCACCGACTGACTAGGGGCCCCCCCTTCGAGCGCCACCCAGCGGCAGCAAAGGCAGGAATACCTCAGGCCTCTGGTAACCTCCATACCCACAGGGGGTGATAGGGAGTGGCAGTGTTGAGGCAACCAGCAGGTCCTGTTTCTTAGCACACTACTTACTGGGCTTGCTCTCACACTTCTCTTTAGAGGCTTGCTGGGAAGATTTCTCGAAAGCAGCTTCAGCCATAGATGAAGACCTTGAAGATCTTTGTCCAGCAGCTTTTGGGTCCTTGAGCCACTAGCGAGTGTCCACCATGGCTTTAGTGGGGACCTTGGGAGAGGGCCTCAACGGACCCATTCCACACAAGATGAGCAAGAGGTGGCTGTTTCTTTTCTGGCAGCGGGAAGGGGACCGATGTCCCCTATGTTTGGGGTACTCATGAGGTACTGAAGCCTAGTAAATGTTATGCAACCGTTTTGTCAGCTGTTTGTGTGTATGGCGTGCTGAGTAACTACCTATAGAACTGATTATGATCCTACAGGACGTGTTCAATGGTAAATTTCTGCACTACTGAATTGCTGCTTATCTCAAGTCATCAGAAGCTTAAGGCCACATGGTTGTGTACCACCAAGACTGTATGGCCTCTCCAAAGTTAACAAGCGAAGTGTTCCATTACATCTGATAGTTAGCAACATTGGAGCCGCTAAATATATTTAGCCATAATCTCATATGCTGAGACCTTTTGTGGGAGAATGGTCACATCACATCCGCAACTCAGCTGATTTTATCAACAGACTAGGGGCACTTTAAGCAGTTATCATAGTTTGGTTGGTTTTGATGCTGTTATTTTACAGAGGTCCCTCTCGCATGTTCCTTGGCACTAAGAGGTGAAACGTTTTAGGTGGACATCACTTCTGTTTCAGCATGCTCTGTCCTCGACCCAGAATATTTTTACCATACTGACGGAGTCGCCATGAGCAGCCCTATGTCTCCATTTGTGGCCAACCTTTCTATGGAGGATTTTGAAGGGAGAGGGCTTTAATCAGTTGCCCTTAAACCAACTGTATTTTGGAGATATGTGGGCGATACTTTCATAGGGTGGCCTCATGCAGAAAATTTATGCACTTTCAGCACCATCGGAACTTCATTCGTAATACTTGGTTAAGTATGGATGTAAAGGAAGATGGTTGTCCGATTTTCGTAGATGTCTGTTAGACGAAAGAATGATGGCTCTCTGGGACATTCAGCTTATTGTAAGCCCACTCATACTGACGCATTTACAAACGTCGAGTTATCACCTGTAGCAAACTATGAGCGTGCTTAAAACACACACACACCGAGCTAGCTCAGTCTCTGATGGTGATAGTATGCCCAAAGAGCGCGCCCACCTAATGAGTGTTCAGGAGAAATGGATATTCCACCCAGCAGCTGAACAGGGCACTGTCAGACCAATAACCATGAAGTGGACAAAGAACACGCCGGCTAAATTTGAATTCCTTTCGCGCCCAACATTTCGTTTAAAATAGCAGGACTCCTCTAAATGTAAGTGGAAAGTGATTTTTCGTCCATCAGTTAAGACTGTAGGCCTTCGGGATCAGTGAAAGATGACTTGTTCGTTCTGTTTGAAACTTCTCAGCCCACTATTGTCTAACACCATTTCAATGGAGAACGAAGATTCTGACCATAGCAACATATTTTTCTATCTCAATTATTAAAGAATCCGTGGAAATACGCCTGGCGGAAAATCTGCTGAACTGTGGTAGTTGCTACCCACTGGGCAGTGCGTGGAACCCCTCACCTCCACGAATAGTTCCAACATAAGACGGCACAGTGCGCCAGCGGCCTCGGCAAGCGGTAACAGGACAAACTCCGCGATTCTACCAGAGGGCGATTCCGCCAGGAAATATGGTCCGTTTGTGATCATTTCAACGCATACGCTGAATACTAGCAGCGCGGAACAGAGCAGCCCTTCGTCAGCATCCGACGGCTCACCTGAAGGTAACTAGCAAGAGCCCAGTAGCAATATGGCGAGATGAATTTAACGACGACCGGCTGCAAGTCCTAAATTTGTTCAAGTTCAGAACTTTTGAATCAGAAACGAACGGTACCTGTCTGGCAGCGCTTTCGTACCTGTGTAACAAACGGTAATTGGTTACCAGCATAAAGTTCATAGTTTGGTGAAGGTACATTAGTTAATAAACGATCGTGTAGCTTCTCCCGCGCCCTTCAGTTGACACGAAAGATTGGTGGTTGTGGGTCCGCATCATATTCTGACGTTTGTTTCGCCGATGAAGCCAGCGTTTCTGCAACTGTTACAGTGGCCTTCTAGACCTACTGGTTTTTGTTGTCCAGCACTCATCCATTCTCTATCCGTGCACAGCACGTGATGCTCACAACTAGACCAAGAAGAAGGCCGCTGCAGTCGTGGCCGAAACGTCGGTTTTTCTATAGCAGCAGTAGTTTTTACATTATGACGCGGTACCAAACCCAGAAGACTTATGTCGAAAGATAAGCAGGTTACAGATGAACTGCAGCCAGCCGCGCGGCTACAGGGCGTGTAGAAGGCCAGTCCGTTCAGCGGCGAACATTTTCGACCCGTTGGTGTCCAGCCCGCCTTCCTCAGGAACCTCAAGACGCAGGGAGTGCTTTGCTCCACCAGGGAACAGAAGATACTTTGCACACCGCACACGCGCGTGCTGAGTGCCCCTGCTCGTTTGGAGATGTCCGTGTCGGCGAAACCGGCAGGCCAGTAGCAAACGCAGATAACACGAGCACTGCATTTTGCCTTCTGCAGCACACCACACCTACAGAATCGGAAGAGCAGGAAGACTGCTGCAAGGAAATAAAGTTAAACGAAATTTGCTTACTTGCCTAGCAGTCAGGGATGGTGAAACTCAAGTTAATAGAGGCAACTGTAACTGAATGTGAATAGTCAGGCCATGTTTGCCCTTCAGAGCTCAATAAGCTGCTCTGAAACTACGTTCTCATAGCTGCAGGAATTTCCTGCAACGTGTTGCGTAGAACGTGTGATAGACCGTACGCGACTGAAGAGCATGCTTGCCTTGATCCAGATGTCCGCTTGCGTTAGAAGAAAGACATTGGCGTCTATGTTCTGAAGTATATGGCGGAGTTATTCAAAATTAGTTGAAAGTGATGGCAAACCATGTTCTACAGTAACAATACATACTACTAGAATCTGTGGCCGATTTGGTAGACTCGCAGCTCCCCCAGTGACAGGCCTTGCAGTTCTTTCTTCCAGTCTGTCCGCACCATTATCGTGCTACCTCCTGTTCAGACGCCATGTGACTCAAGTTCGGATATCTTGTCATTATTCAAAATTTTTATCTTTCAGCAGTGAATCCCCGCGTATTGTCAGACTTGTCTCCCCGGGTTCCTCAATCACATTTTCATACCTTCTCGTATATGATACAAAATTCAAGATTGTGGGTCTAGGTTTTGCACATCATTACGTCCTACATCCTCCAACTTCTGATTGTGGAATGTGCAGGTATATTTGTTTCACTTTAAGCTTCTACCATTTGAAATCTCCATGTTAACAGTAAATATTTTAATTATCCCAGCGTACTTTTCAGTGTTGCACAACAATATGTCAACCACATTCCCTTCGATTAAAAGAATTTCGAGCGATGTACGGCACTATTTTACCAAATTGGTAGAAAAACGGAAATGCCATTACTGTCAGCAGATAATTTCCATGGCTTCCTGGAGGCGATCACCAGACCTGTAGGGACATTGAAATCTAAGGATCCTACAGTACCTCTGGAACGATGTGGGTCATCGAGCCAATCAAGATCGCCGTCAATCTATGAAAAAAAATGAGAAAATTTCTCACGAACTGTCCTCACTGACGTCTGCTTCTACCTTGGGTGAAGGCATCCTTCAGAATGACAAACTTGGCGTCGAGCTGTATCCAGCCCATCAGTGCTGTCAGGTTCTGCACCAAGTCCCGATTTGTTTACTTTTGTGTTGCCCTCACCATCAACAGCTTCTCTTTTACAAGAACCAATCAAATGTTTTAATACTATAAAGCAGCGCACATTAAATACAAGTGTGGCATTAGATGCACAGCATTTAAAAATGAATTGTAGAGGCTATCATCCTATCTCCATAGTTGAAGACACAGAATTTAAGAAAAATATGTGCTTTGTCCAAATTTTAATTTACCAAGTCGAAAAACGTTGTCAAACTAATTCTCAGCTTGTATTCGGAGTACTTTGTTCACATAAAACATGATTTAGCAACCGCAAAGGGAGTCTACCTTGCGTCTCATGCTTGGTTGAGTAAATAACAGTTCTTATGTTCTCGCTGCAGATTTCATAGATGACAAGAGTGAACTAAAGTCTTACCTTTTACAATGTTCAATTTGAAAGACACTGAAGAAAACCTCCCAAACTGGGTAAAATCTTATTGCAAAATGTAATATCGATTTTAAAATCACCTCCATAATAACAGTGAGTCATACGACATTAACTTCCATGGTTCTCAAACTTCCACATATCCAATGCTTTGCACGTTCTTTGACACTGTGCAACAACTCCTGAGTCCATACAGAAAATCATTGAAGTCAAAATAATTATTTTTTTTTAATGAGGGACCCTTTGCTTTAAGCAAGAAAATTTTAAAAATGACCGACTGAAACAAGGTATCACAACCAGATGTACCTATTTATGAAATATTGCAAAGATTTACTTCTGAGATACTGTAATTTTTGCCTCCCTATTTTCGATCAAAAATCGATCAAATAGCAAACTTAGAATATACATACTGGGAGATAATGCAACATGCTTCACTGATTTTGAAAGTTTTCAATGAGGTAGCCAAAGAGCACCTCAGACAAAACGGTCACATTCAAAAATGAGGATCTTGCCAAGGTTAACGGAATGACAATTTAAATCTTTTAAAGACAAAATAAAGAACATCCTCAAGAAATAGGGTCACTTATGATTTCCTTAAAGGGTTACCTGAGTTGCTCGGTTGGCTTGTGGGGGTTGAAGGGACAACACTACAAAGGCCATCAGTCACTTTTTCCACGATCATTAAATACCCAAAAGGAACAAAAACAAGCAACAGAAATAACAAGTGATGACACAGAACAAGAAAGGCAGACAAAGACCAGAAAAGAGGAATTAAAACTGTTACAGTGGTTGGCCGACCATGGAAAAAAAGGAAAAGCCATCCACCAAGAGAGACACTAAAAACCCCAATCTAAAACCGTAGTCCAAAGGCCAGACTCAACACAAAAGAAACAGATCGAGCAATAAAAACCCCCTGTATGAATAAAAGTCAAACTAATCCTGCCACATGAATAAAAGTCAAACTAATCCTGCCACATGAATAAAAGTCAAACTAATCCTGCCATGGCAGCATCATCCAATAAAAGTGCAGGGAGTGTATCAGGCAGCACGAACATCTACCTGAATGCAGTTAAAAGCAGACAGTCCAACGAAATGTGGACCACTGTCAATGCTGAACCACAGCGACGGAGGTGGGTCCTCGCAGCATACTAAATAACCGTGCATCATGCAAGTGTGGCCAATCCACAGTCGGCAGATTCCTTGCGAGAGGCCCGCAAGGAGGAGCACCACACACCGGTAGTCTCGTTGACGATCCAAAGTTTGTTGGGTGAAGGCAGGATACACCATTCACCACCCCAGGTATGAAGGACCTACTGCAAAACTGAATGGAGATCACACGCCGAAAGGCCAATCTCCAAAGCCAGTGCACCTACAGCCTGTTTGGCCAGCATGTCAACACATTCATTATTCAGGATGCTGACATGAGCTGGGGTCCACATAAAAACAATGGAGCAGCCGCAATGGGCAAGAGTATGGATGGACTCCTGGATAGTCATCACCAGGCGAGAGGGGAGGAACACTGGTCGATAGCTCGTAAACCAATCAGGGAGTCACTACAGATAATGAAGGACTCACCTGAGCAGGAGCAGATATACTCTAGGGCACGTGACATGGCGATCAGCTCGGAAGTGAAACCACTGCAGCCAGCAGGCAATAAGTGTTTTTCAGAATGTTCCCACCTCGACCAGCAGCCATCGAACCGTCGGTATGGACCACGTCAGAGCCATGAAATGGGGCAAGAATTTAAAGAAAGTGGTGGCAGAGGGCCTCAGGAAGGACCGAGTCTTTCGGGCCCTGTGACAAATCCAGCTTAAGGCATGGGTGGGGCACACCATGAGGCTATACATATATGTTGTAACCTGTTGTGACCACAACCAGAACGGTTGCAGGGTGGCCAAGAAAGTGCGGCGGGACCAAACGGAGAGCGGCCCACGAACAAACGAACAGAAATGACAGACACGAGACATACGATGGAGAGAGACCTTACGACAACATGCAAGAAGCAATGGAGTGACAGACAACCAAACGAATCCAAGACGTCGACTAGTAATGAAACTAAGAATGATAAACATGCTGTGTTGTCGAGGCGATGTGTCGAGACTCACCAAATGATTAGACTCGCTGGCTGAGCGTGAGTCAGGCGCTTAAATACTCTGTCAAGAGCGCCGCTATTGGTTGCTGGAACCACGTGTTCCACTGTGGCACCTTCGCACTAAATGCGGGCCAGGACGCACACGTGACCACAGCTTATGGCACGATGGTGCAGAGACCTCTAGGGGTCTTCGACGTCCATGATTTCTGCGGGAATTAAAATTCCGTGGCGCACGGTGCCAGAGTATATGAGCCAAGAACGGTGCCACGATTCTGAAGATGGACGATCGAGTTGGACAACAGGAGACAGTAATTTGAATGCCCAGGCAAGCTACAACGATGTGCAGCATAAGCAGCCAGTAGTCGTTGGCGCAGATCCGCAATGGAGGGACACCAGCCTCCACAAGTAGGCTCTTTACAGGGCTTGTGCGGAAAGCTCCAGTTGCGAGTCGGATCCTGCAGTGAAGTATGTGGTCAAGCAACCGCAACACAGAAGGCAATGCTGAACCAGATGCCAGGATCCCATAATCTAGATAGGACTGAATCAATGCCTGATACAGTCTTACAAGGGTAGACAGATCGGCACCCTCGCTGGTGTGACTAAAGCAACTAAGAGTTAAGATGGCGCCACAAGTTTGCTTTAGCTGCCAAGTATGAGGCAGCCAAGTCAACCAGGCATCAAAAAGCAAGCCCAAAAACCGATGTGTCTCCACAACAGAAAGAGGTTCACCGTCAAGATTAAGCCATGACTCATGGTGAACAGAGTGATGCCGGCAGAAATGCATGACACAGGTCTTGGAAGCTGAGAACTGGAAGCTGTGTGTGATGGCCCAAGTGTGCGCTGTAGCCACAGTTCAACCACAATGCCAGTGGAGCTATAATGCAGGCAAAAGTCATCAGCATACAAAGAAGCTGATATGGACATTACCACAGCTACAGCTAGCCCATTAATAGCAACTAAAAAGGGGCAGGCACTCAAGACAGAGCTTTGCGGAACCCCATTCTCTTGAACTCCAGAGGAACTATGGGAGGAAACAACTTGCACACAAGAAGGAACAAAGTGACAGAAAATTTTGAATAAAAAGAGGGAGCAGGCCTCAGACACCACCCATGAAGCGTGGTGAGGATGTGACTCCGCCAAGTGTATCATACGCCTTATGCATGTCAGAAACAACAGCAACCAGATATTGACGGCAGGCAAATGCTGTGTGGATGGCATACTCCGGGCAGAGCAGATTATCAGTGGCAGAGCAGCCCTTACAAAACCCACCCTGGGACAGAGCCATAAGGCCCCAAGACTCAAGTAGCCAACTCAACCTCCAGCTCACTATGCGTTCGAGCAATTTGCACATAACATTGATGAGGCTAATGGGGCAGTAGCTGTCCACCTCCAGGGGATTCTTTCCATGCTTCCACACTGGGATGATAATGCTTTCCCACCATTGAGAGGGAACTCACCCTCAACCCAGATATGGTTGAAAAGGTCAAGGTGGTGTCGCTGGCAGTGACAGGGTTTAAGCATCTGATAGTGGATGCGATCTGGCCTGGGAGACATATCAGGACACGCAGCTAGGGCACTGTGAAACTCCCACTCACTGAATGGAACATTCTACAATTAGTGATGGTGTGTATGTAGTGAAAGGCTCCGACTTTCCAACCACTATTTCAAGGAGCAGCAGAACCGAGCATGATGCTCTGCTAAGAGTTCTGGAATCGTGCCTGGTTCAGTACAGACTACTCCATTCAGGGAAAGCCCATGTACAGTGACAGGTGTCCGATACCCATAGTTGCCTAATCTTGCAGTGAACCTGCGATGGAGAAATACAGGTGCCAATGGTGGAGACATACCACTCCCAACACTCCTGCATCCGTCAGTAAATAACACGTTGGGCTTGGACACTGACATTTAAGGGTAATGAGGTGTTCCAATGATGGGTGCCACTTATGACACTGGAGCACCCGTCTGCGATCTCTAATCGGCTCAGTGATCTCCAGAGACCACCAAGGCACAGTCGTCCACTGAGTGGACCTGGACAAGCAGGGAATTGCAGATTCAGCAGCAGAAACGATGTCAGTGGTGATCATGTGAACCATCACATCAATGGCAACATGAGAAAGAGGCTCAAGAGTGGCAATGGAGGCGAAAAAGTCCCAGTAAGCCTTATTCAAATCCCATCTGGGGAAGCGCCCAGGTGTGTGACACTGGGGCAGTTACAAAGATTGGAAAGTGGTCACTACCGCAAAGCATCATGCACACTCCATTAGACAAACATCAGAAGGCCAGGGCTGTAGACCTAAATGTCAATGCCTGAGTATGCGCCATGTGCCACACTGAAATGTGTGGAGGCACAATTATTTGAAAGAGAAAGGTCAAGCTGTGCCAACACTTCCTCAATGACAGTGATTCGGCCTGTTTGCCACCAATCCACCCCATAAAGAATTGCGGGCGTTAAAGTCGCCCAATAACAGAAAAGGTGGCAGCAACTGGGCTATCAGTGCAGCCAATACTGTGGGACATCCAGTGGAAGATAGAGACTGCAGACAGTAACAGCCTAAGGCTTCCACACCCGAACAGCGACAGTCTAAAGGTGTTTGAAGAGGGACACACTTTAAAGAGAGAGACAGACACACTTCACCAGGTACCCTCTCATAAGCTGTCCAATTCTTATAATAAGCCCGATAGCCACATAGGGTGGGGGTTTGCTTTTCCAGAAACCAAGTCTCCTGGAGAGCAATGCAGAAGAAAGGGTGAAGGCTGAGATGCTATCAGAGCTCAGCAAGGTGCTGGAAAAAACTGCTGCAATTCCACTGGAGGATGACATTGTCCACAGCTGAAAAAGGTGTGAAGGGACCAAGGAGGCAGATTACATTGCTGGATCACATGCTGCCACTGAAGTACCTGTGCAATCTACTTCCACAGTGTGAGGGTCTGGCGAGATCTAGGTCCTCAGCAGATGCCAGAATCTCCACCCCATCCTCAGAGCTTTTAGGTTGTGGTGGAGTTGGCGCCACCGCAAGTTCCTTGACCTTAGAGGTCTCCTTGGACTTTTTTCACTGCTCCTTGGGTTTCACTGGTTGGGAAGGCTTCACTGATTCAGTCTCTGGGACTGTGGATTGTGAAACCCTATGACCAGCTGCTTGTGGGCACTTACACCACTGTCAGGCATCATCCTACCCAAGGTGGAAACCTGGGTAGGGAGGGACACAAGGGACCCCTTCTGAGCAAGAGGAGGTGAAGTTGAAACATTCTCTGGCTCAGAAGTGGGGACAGACGTCCATAATGGGTGACAAGAGCATCTGGGAGGGTATTGCCCCCATGGTCAAGGGGCAGGTGTAGTCTTATGGATCAGGTAGCCAACTGGAATGTGCTGAACTGATGGGGCTATCACTGTTGTTTTGGCAGCCTAAGAGGAAGTCATTCACACAGGATGGAGTTGTTCATGCTTCCTCTTAGCCTCAGTGTACTTCAGCTGGTCCATGATTTTCCGCTCTTTCTGTAAAATCCTGCAGTCTAGCGAGCAAAGTGAATAATGCTCTCCACAATTGACACAGATTGGAGGTGGGTCCCATGAAGTATTGGGCATCCACAATCTCGACATGTGAGACTGGAAGTATAGTGGGAAGACATGCAGCCAAACTTCCAGCACTTAAAGCACTGCATCAGAGGAGAGATATAGGGGCATCACAGCAGTTGACAATTACCTTGACCTTCTCAGGCTATGCATCACCCTCTAAGGTCAAGATGAAGGCACCGGTGGCAACCTGATTATCCCTCAGGTTCCGATGAACACGTGGGACGAAATGAACACCTCGCCATTCTAAATTTGTGTGCAGCTCGTAATCGGACTACAAAAGAAGGTCCCTGAGGGATATAATACCCTGGACTATATTTAAACTCATGGGGTGTGACAGTAACAAACAGCCCCCAACTTGTCACAAGCGAGTAATGCCTGTGACTAGGCACTTACTGAGAGCACATTTTGGACAAGCCCTCTACCTCCCCAAACTTGTCCTAATTCTCTACAAAGAACTGAGGCTTCATTGACGCAAAGGATTCCCCATCAGCACACTTACATACTAGGTAGTGGGTGAATAAGCTTTGCTGTCATACTTAGCCTTTCGTTCCTCCCATGGTGTGGGCAGAGAGGGAAACTAGTTGGGGTAGTATGCATTTGCATTAAATTGAGCCCTGGAGCTGGCCACCAACAAGAGAAGATGTGCCACACTTCATTGCATGTCATCCACTCCAACCAAGGGCCCTCCCCATGGGTGCCACCCAGACACAGCAAGGGCTACCTGGCAGGATGGCCATTGCCAGGAATCCTGAAGCCCCAGGGTGATGGGCATCTACTCCTTGGCATAGGTTGGGAGTTAATGGCACAGTCATCAACAGAGCAATCCCTGTGTGGCCAGGGGGCTAAAACCAATGGTGTACATGGCGACCCTACCACAATGGGCTGGCTACCGTGCTGGTTATGAGGTGCAAGGAAGTTCACGGTCGTCGTCGGTGCGGAAAGCGACACAGCATAGTGGATGGTGGAAACTGCACCCAGTAATGCATCCTCGCCCAAGAGACAGATGTTACAACAAGAAAGCGGGCTAAAGATCTCAATGCATGATGGACATGATACACCATGTAGGGCATCTTTCCCGAATTGGCTCACTCTTCAGAAACATTTGGAAATATGGAGGTCAAAGTCTACAGGGGGACCATCACATAAAGGCTGAAACCTCCGATCTTACTCGTCGGCTTTGACCCGTGACGTAAGCGTGTTGTGGTGGGTGACGTCATTACGGCGCGGAGTTTGGTTTGTGATTGTGGCGTGTTTGTAGATGTCGTGGGGGTGTTTGTCGTGCCCGCTGGTGGTGTGTTCATGGTTTACGATTGTTTGGGTGGTTGGGGTCAGTTTGCTGTTGCTCAGTGGTTTTGAAGCGGAATTTGTATTAGTGAGTTAACGGTTTTGTGTGATTGTTAATGTAATGGTAATTGCTGTACGTCGGGTGAGTTTGTTATTGAGTGTATTCAGTTGTGGTTTTTTGTTCAGGAATGGATATGAAAGACCGCATGAATAGTGTTTGGTTGAGGGCGATGATGGGCGAGACACCATTAGACCTGATCAAGTTTCTACAGCTATTCGGATTAATTGCCGAAGTTGTAAAGTGCTCTCTTTGCCGTGAGGCGATGAAATTGATTAAAGTTCTGGCCTCTCGGACGAGGGACGGGTACATGTGGTGCTGCAGGAAAGATGGCGTATGGCGTTCCATAAGGCGCGGTACCTGGTTCGAGAAGTCTAGATTGGCCATGCGTGAGATTGTGCTTGTTACGTATTATTTTTGTTATAGATCCCCACAGAGTTTTTGCGCGTTTGAGACTGGTGTGAGTGAGAGGACTGTTTTAAACTGGCATTCCTTTTGTCGTGAAGTGTGTTCGGAATTTATTAAGTACAGGGGTAAGTTGGGGGACATGGGGTGGTTGTGGAGGTGGACGAGTTGCAGTTTGGGAAAAGGAAGTATGGGACAGGGAAGTCTGTGGCTGGTCTTTGGGTGTGGGGGGCTGTTGTTCTGGGGGGTGGCGGTTCCGAATGTGTTTTTAGGGTTGTGGAGGGGAGGTCGAAGGCTGAATTAGTGGGGTTAATTGAGTATGTAGAGCCGGGGTCCACAGTAGTTTCCGATGCTTTTTCTTCTTATAGGGGGTTGGGTGAGAGGGGATTTAATCATTTAGTAGTGAACCACAGTTTAGAGTTTAAGAATTATGATACAGGGGCTTGCACTAACACAATTGAGGGGATGTGGGGGGCAGTTAAGTCAGTTCTTGGGAGGGGGAAGAGGTGCTCTTCCAACCTTCAGTCTCATTTAGATGAGTACTGTTGGCGGAAGAGTGTCCCAGAGGGCTATTGCATTGTTCGGGTTTTTTTAAGGGCTGTGGGTAAAATGTATAGGCCAAAAGTGGTTAGTTAGGGTGGGCTGGGTAGGTGGGTGGGTGGCTGTGGTTCAGGGTGGGGTAGGTGGTTTATTTTGTTGTATAGTGTGTTAAGGTGGGGGGAGGGGGAGTGTGTGTGTGTTTTCTTTTTGTTGTGGAGGATCTATTTTATTGAAGTTATTGTTGAGTTGTAGTGTGTGATTGAGATGTTTTTTATGTTGTATTTGGTTTATGTTTGTGGGTTTTTTATTTTGGGGTTGTGGGGGAGGGGGTTGACGTTTGGGTGGGTTGGGTTGTTATTTTAGTTCAGTATTTTTTCGTTGGTGCGTGCGTGTGTGCGTGCATTTGTGTGTGTTTTTTTTTTGTTTGTGGTTTTTAGGGCGCAAAACTTCTATGGTCATTAGCGCCCAGCCCGTGACGTAGGAAACAAGAAAAAAACGAAATTTAAAATCAGCAGCAAGGGGAACAAAGTCATAAAATTTGAGAAACTAAAGGCAGAAGGAATGCTTAAAAATCCACTATAGAAAGGGGTTGGTTGTCCCCAAAAAAAAATTCAAATGACTGACGTCATTTCACTGTCACTAATAAACTTTAGAACACGGTCAGCTGAGCGCGTGTCATCTGCTAAAATCAACGATAGATCAGGCGATAGCTGTAGACGGGAGCGTAACGGATTAAAATAGGGGCATTCAATTAAAAGGTGTCTGACCGTCCACAGCTGAGAGCAGTGGGGACAGAGTGGGGGAGGATCACCGCTTAAAAGATGTCGATGGCTAAAAAGACAGTGCCCTATCCGGAGTCTAGTTAAAATTACCTCCTCCCGACGACGCGTTCGGGAGGAAGAGGTCCAAGCGCAAGGAAGGGCTTTTACTTCCCGCAATTTATTATGGGTAAGTGTTGACCAATGCGCATGCCATAAATGAGCAACTTGGCGACATAAACCGCTCCATAGATCGGTAAACGGAAGAGACTGAATAGCTGGCCGAGGAAGAGAGACTGCAGCCTTGGCCGCTATATCGGCCACCTCATTCCCACAGATACCAGCGTGTCCCGGGAGCCAGAGGAACGCCACTGAGACGCCCCCCAGGTGGAGCAAGCGCAGACAGTCCTGAATCCGGTGGACCAGAGGGTGCACAGGGTAAAAAGCTTGGAGACTTAGGAGAGAGCTGAGAGAATCTGAGCAGATTACGTACTGTATCCGCTGATGGCGGCAGATGTAGTGGACAGCCTGGAGAACAGCGTAAAGCTCCGCAGTATAAACCGAACACTGGTCGGGAAGCCGAAAGTGATTTGGGGTGTCGCCAACAATGTAGGCACTCCCTACACCTAACGATGTTTTCGAGCCGTTGGTGTAAATAAATGTGGCTTCCGTCATTTGTGCACAGAGAGTAGCAAATGCCCGACGGTAGACAAGTGTAGGGGTACCATCCTTGGGAAATTGACATAGGTCTCTGAGCAAGTCGATCCGGGGACGGAGCCAAGGCGGTGCTGTACCCCAAGTTGTCAAGAAGGTTTTAGGAAAGCGGAAGGAGAGAGAATGGAGCAGTTGACGGAAGCGGACTCTTGGGGGTAGTAGGGAGGAGGAGCGGCCTGCTTACCCGACATCAAAGGAGGTGTCGAAAAAAAGGTCATGGGCTGGATTAGCAGGCATGGAAGACAGATGGCTAGTATAACGACTCAGAAGGACTGCCCGCCGATTGGATAGCGGAGGTTCAGCAGTCTCAGCATAAAGGCTTTCCACAGGGCTGGTGTAAAAAGCTCCAGACACTAAACGTAATCCACGGTGGTGGATAGAGTCGAGACGCCGAAGAATAGACGGCCGAGCAGAGGAGTAGACTATGCTTCCATAATCCAATTTCGAGCGCACTAAGGCGCGATAGAGGCGGAGAAGGACCACTCGGTCCGCTCCCCAGGAGGTACCATTCAGGACACTGAGGGTGTTAAGGGATCGCAGACAGCGAGCCGAAAGATAGGAAACGTGGGAGGACCAGCACAGTTTTCTGTCAAACATAAGACCCAAGAATTTAGCGACGTCGGAAAACGGAAGGTCGACAGGATCTAGATGTAAGGAGGGCGGAAGAAACTCCTTACGTCGCCAAAAATTAACACAAACGGTCTTACTGGGTGAGAAACGGAAGCCGGTTTCGATGCTCCACGAGTGGAGGCGATCGAGACATCCTTGAAGACGTCTTTCAAGCAGGCTGGTCCGTTGGGAGCTGTAGTAGATCGCAAAATCGTCCACAAAGAGGGAGCCCGAGACATCAGGAAGGAGACAATCCATAATTGGATTAATGGCGATGGCAAACAGTACAACACTCAGCACAGAGCCCTGGGTACCCCGTTTTCTTGGGAGAAAGTACGGGAGAGAGTAGTGTTCACCCGCACCCTAAATGTGCGCTCTGCCATAAATTCGCGAAGAAAAAGGGGCAGCCGGACTCTAAAGCCCCAAGAGAACAGTGTGCAGAGGATGCCTGTCCTCCAACAGGTATCGTATGCTCTCTCCAGATCAAAAAATATTGCTACCATTTGGCGTTTCCGGAGAAAATTGTTCATGATATAAGTGGAGAGAGCAACAAGATGGTCAACGGCAGAACGATGCTTTCGGAATCCGCATTGGGCTGGTGTTAAAAGACTGCGGGATTCCAGCCACCAAGCTAAACGGTAATTCACCATACGCTCCAAATCCTTACAGGCACTACTCGTGAGAGAAATGGGGCGATAGCTAGAGGGGAGATGTTTGTCCTTTCCAGGTTTCGGAATGGGAACGACAATAGCTTCCCGCCATCGCCTGGGAAAGGTACTGTCGGTCCAAATTCGATTGTAAAGGCGAAGGAGGTAACGCAGGCTATGGGTTGATAAATGCAGCAACATTTGGACATGGATACCATCCGGTCCTGGGGCGGAGGAGCGAGAAGAAGAGAGGGCATGTTGGAGTTCCCGCATGGAGAAAACAGTATTGTAGCTTTCGTGATTCTGAGAGGAGAAAGCAAGATGTCGCACTTCCGCTGCACGTTTCTTGGGGAGAAACGCTGGCGGGTAATTTGAAGAGCTCGAAATCTCAGCAAAGTGCTGACCCAATGAGGTAGAAATTGCGACGGGGTCCACTAAGGTATCATGCGCGACAGTGAGCCCAGAGACCGGGGAGAAACTAGGCGCGCCTGAGAACCGTCGAAGCCGACTCCAAACTTCCGAGGAGGGAGTGAAGGTGTTAAATGAGCTAATAAAGAATTGCCAGCTTGCCTTCTTGCTATCGCGGATGACGCGACGGCATCGCGCACGGAGCTGCTTATATCGCGTAGAGTTTGCCAAAGTTGGATGGTGACGGAAAATGCGAAGAGCACGTCGCCGCTCACGTATTGCGTCACGGCATGCCTCGTTCCACCAAGGAACTGGGGGGCGCCGGGGCAATTCGGAGGTGTGTGGTATTGAACGTTCCGCAGCTGTGAGAATAACGTCGGTAATATGTGTGACCTCATCGTCGACGTTGGGAAAGCGACGGTCATCGAATGTCGCTAGAGACGAAAAAAGTGTCCAATCGGCTTGGGCAAACTTCCAGCGTCGCGAGCGCATATATGGCAGTTGAGGCTGCAGTCTAAGAACACATGGAAAGTGGTCACTCGAGTGTGTATCATCAAGGGCGAACCATTCGAAGCGCCGAGCTAGTTGAACAGTACCGCCCGCAAGGACCAAATGAGATAAATTTGTCGTGGAGGCAGACAAAAATGTGGGGACCCCAGTGTTGAGGCAGACTAGATCCACTTGGTGGAAGACGTCTAGCAATAGTGAGCCACGTGGACAAGGATGTGGAGATCCCCAAAGCGGGTGGTGGGCATTGAAGTCCCCAACCAGCAAATAGGGGGGTGGAAGCTGACAAAGAAGATGAAGGAGATCAGCTCGTGCCATTGGTGTGGACGATGGAATGTATACCGTACAAAGAGAGAACGTGTATCCAGAAAGGGAAAGACGGACAGCGACAGCTTGGAAGGAACTGTTTAAGGGGATTTGGTGATAATGGAGAGTATCGTGGAGCAGAATCATGAGTCCTCCATGGGCTGGAGTGCCTTCAACAGAGGGGAGGTCATATCGGACAGACTGAAAATGAGGGAGAACAAAGCGGTCATGGGGACGCAGCTTTGTTTCCTGAAGACAGAAGATGACCGGCGAGTAGGATCGTAAGAGGATCGACAATTCATCCCGATTGGCTCGAATGCCGCGGATATTCCAGTGGATAATGGACATAGGGTGAACAGAAAATGGAGGAACGTGACCAAGGGTGCTGTCAACTCAACGACTGCTCAGAGCTTGCGACCGACAGCATGGAATGGCATTCAGTCGAAGGCAGAAGATCCTGATCCATAGGTTGGTCAGGAGCAGCTCCAGCCACCAACGATTGGCCAGTTGACCGGCCACCAGCAGTGCGCCTCGGCGACACAGAAGACGGCCGGGGCGATTTCCGCCAGGTGGTGCTGTAGATGGGACACGCCTTGGCGGAGAAGTAGAGGAACTGTGTTTCTTCGTAGCCTTCTTGGAGGTATGATGTTTAGATGAAGGAGAAACCGATGGTTGTGAAGTTGCGGTACGTAAAAACTCTTCACGAGAATGCTCTTTTTTTGAAGACTTGGCGTCTGACTTATGGGCTCGAGATTTAGCAGAACCCGACGAAGGGTGAGCCATAGAGTGGGCAGACGAAAGTGGTGAGGTTGAACGGGCGATCTTTGCGCTGGCCGATCTGACGACCGTGGTACTAAAGGTGAGGTCGCAAGTCTGCGTGGCCGCCTCCTTTGTTGGCCGAGGAGAAGCAAGGACAGTGCTGTATTTTCCTTTCTGAGGGACGGTGGGCTGTCGACTGGCGAGTAACTTTCGAGCAGCAAAGGTCGACACCTTTTCCTTCACTCTTATTTCCTGGATGAGCTTTTCATCCTTAAAAACGGGGCAATCTCGAGAGGAAGCAGCGTGGTCACCCATACAGTTGATGCAGCGAGGGCATGGAGTTGGACAAGCACCCTCATGGGCATCCTTGCCACACGTAACACATTTGGCCGGATTGGAACAGGACTGGCTGGTGTGGTTGAACCGCTGACATCGATAGCAACGCGTAGGGTTTGGGACATAAGGGCGAACGGAAATTCTCATAGCCTGCTTTGATTTTTGATGGGAGTTGAACTTTGTCAAATGTCAAGAAGACAGTGCGGGTTGGAATGATGTTCGAGTCAACCCTTTTCATAACCCGATGAACAGCTGTGACGTCAGACAGGTAGTGCTGAATTTCTTCGTCAGACAATCCATCGAGGGAGCGTGTATAAACGACTCCACGCAAGGAATTTAAGGTATGGTGCGGTTCCACCCGGACAGGGAAGGTGTGGAGCAGAGAAGTACGCAGCAATTTTTGAGCCTGGAGGGCACTGTGTGTTTCCAACAACAGGGTGCCATTCCGTAATCGGGAACAAGACTTTACAGGACCCGCAATTGCGTCGACACCTTTCTGAATAATGAACGGGTTGGCCGTGGAAAAGTCGTGACCTTCGTCAGACCGAGAAACAACAAGGAACTGTGGCAACGATGGGAGAACCGTCTGTGGCTGAGACTCAGTGAACTTACGTTTGTGAGCAGACATAGTGGAAGGTGAGGAAACCATTGCGGAAGAATCCCCCATGATTACCGGCGTCTCCGATGGCGCGCTCCTCCCTTGTGGGGGCCCTCACCGAGGGCACACCCGCCTTAGGTGATTGTTCACACCTCAGGTCACACCTCCCGACAAACGGACGGAGGGACCAATCGGCACTTTCGGAAGGTATCAGCTCGGGTAATCACCCCTCCCTGGGCCTGGCCGTTACCAGGGGGTACGTACGTGTCCTACCTGTCTACCCGGGGCGGGGAATTACGCGTTACCCCGTCACCGGCTACGCATGGAAGTGCGTGGGTCGGCCTTCAGACACGCACAGGGAGGAAAAAAGAGAAAGGGAAAGGAAAGAAAAGGGGGTCTCAAACGCCGCAGCGGAGAAAAGGGTAAAGAGAAAAGGTAAAGAGAAGAGGTAAGGAAAAGAGAAGGACGAAGAAAGAAGAAGACATACAAGCAAGGAAGGCGAAGAGTGCAGTACATTTACAAGCGTCCGTCTCCGGACGTAGGCACAAACCATACTCCCAGAGGGGGAGAAAGGGAAGGAAAGAGCCAGAGGTGAGGGGGGGGGGCGAAGATGGGGGATGGGGAAGGATACAGAACGGGAAGGTATGCAGCCTGGAAAGGAAGGAAGGCCACATTAGCTCAGGGTCCTGTGCTCGCTACACACGTATCCACAAAAGAGCTGTGGATCCCCTGGGGGGGCATTTGTGTGTGATTGTGGTGGCCAATCTAGGTTGTGGGGCTGGAACTTTTTTGTGGTAAGTTCCATTTTTGTTTTGTTTTTGGTGTATGTGTTGTGTATTGGGGATAGGGAAGTGTTTCATTGAGATTTGTGGCTGTGAAGGTTGGTATTGGTATTTGTATTGGAAGATGTGTTTGAGATCATAGGTCATGGGTCGTGGTCGATATGGGATTGGTAACTGGTGTTGAGCTATATAGCTGGAGGGACGTGTTAATCTCAATGTTTGGTGGAGTATGTCGATTTTTGTAATTGGAGATGGGATCGGGAGTTGCTGTTGAGCTATATAGTTCAAGGGAAGTGTTCGATCACAGTTTATGGGATCGGGAGCTGCTGTAGTTGTATGTAGGTTAAGGGAAGTGTTTGTTTGCTTTGGTTAGTGGTGTTTTTTGAGTTTTGTATTGGGGGATGGGATCGGGAGATTCTGTTGAGCTATATAGGTCAAGGGAAGTGTTCGATCCTAATTTATTGGATCGGGAGTTACTGTAGATCTATGTAGGTCAAGGGAAGTGTCTGATTCTGGATAAGAATGTGTTTTTTGGTATTTGGTCAGTTTCGTGATTTTTTTCGTCGTTTTGCGTGGTTTTGTATGGCGGTCGGTGGCTACATTTGTGTATATTTAGTTTCTCCCCACCCAAAAACCCCCAATTTCCCACGCTTGTACCGTTAGAGTCATTAGGCTTTTTGTGAAACCTGTGTATTTCAGTGTTTATGATACGTATGCGATGTTTTATATCCGCCATATTGGAATTGTCGTTTATGGTCGTTTCCGCCATATTTGTGACGTCATGGGTCAAAGCCGACGGGTAAGATCTGCATCTACATCTACATTGATACTCCGCAAGCCACCCAACGGTGTGTGGCGGAGGGCACTTTACGTGCCACTGTCATTACCTCCCTTTCCTGTTCCATTCGCGTATGGTTCGCGGGAAGAACGACTGTCTGAAAGCCTCCGTGCGCGCTCTAATCTCTCTAATTTTACATTCGTGATCTCCTCGGGAGGTATAAGTAGGGGGAAGCAATATATTCGATACCTCATCCAGAAACGCACCCTCTCGAAACCTGGCGAGCAAGTTACACCGCGATGCAGAGCGCCTCTCTTGCAGAGTCTGCCACTTGAGTTTATTAAACATCTCTGTAACGCTATCACGGTTACCAAATAACCCGGTAACGAAACGCGCCGCTCTTCTTTGGATCTTCTCTATCTCTTCCGTCAACCCGACCTGGTACGGATTCCACACTGATGAGCAATACTCAAGTATAGGTCGAACGAGTGTTTTGTAAGCCACCTCCTTTGTTGATGGACTACATTTTCTAAGCACTCTCCCAATGAATCTCAACCTGGTACCCGCCTTACCAACAATTTTATATGATCATTCCACTTCAAATCATTCCGCACGCATACTCCCAGATATTTTACAGACGTAACTGCTACCAGTGTTTGTTCCACTATCATATAATCATACAATAAAGGATCCTTCTTTCTATGTATTCGCAATACATTACATTTGTCTATGTTAAGGGTCAGTTGCCATTCCCTGCACCAAGTGCCTATCCGCTGCAGATCTTCCTGCATTTCGCTACAATTTTCTAATGCTGCAACTTCTCTGTATACTACAGCATCATCCGCGAAAAGCCGCATGGAACTTCTGACACTATCTACTAAGTCATTTATATATATTGTGAAAAGCAATGGTCCCAGAACACTCCCCTGTGGCACGCCAGAGGTTACTTTAACGTCTGTAGACGTCTCTCCATTGATAACAACATGCTGTGTTCTGTTTGCTAAAAACTCTTCAATCCTGCCACACAGCTGGTCTGATATTCCGTAGGCTCTTACTTTGTTTATCAGGCGACAGTGCGGAACTGTATCGAACGCCTTCCGGAAGTCAAGAAAAATAGCATCTACCTGGGAGCCTGTATCTAATATTTTCTGGGTCTCATGAACAAATAAGGCGAGTTGGGTCTCACACGATCGCTGTTTCCGGAATCCATGTTGATTCCTACATAGTAGATTCTGGGTTTCCAGAAATGACATGATACGCGAGCAAAAAACATGTTCTAAAATTCTACAAGAGATCGACGTAAGAGATATAGGTCTATAGTTTTGCGCATCTGCTCGACGACCCTTCTTGAAGACTGGGACTATCTGTGCTCTTTTCCATTCATTTGGAACCCTCCGTTCCTCTAGAGACTTGCGGTACACGGCTGTTAGAAGGGGGGCAAGAGATCGGACGCTTCTGTATTTCCGAAATTCCTTTTCGTCGCTTCTTATGACAGTCACAAATATTGCGGGCCTATTCTAACCCCCAGACCCGCAGGGGGGTTATCTGAGTGTTTTGGGGGTTATCTCCAGGAACGAATTGGTCAGGCAATGTTATTTGACCTCCGATTCAAACAAGGATTTTAAGCACAAAATTTTTCAAGATTGCTATATGAAGGCAATAGCAGGAATGTAAGCACTGGTTGTTCAACAAGAACACAGCTCATTTATGAACCATTTACCACTAATACCTGAGCAACCTGGAAGAAGTTTGGTGAAACTATTGGTCAGCTTGAAGCAAGTCACGACGTGCAATGTGCGACAATTTTCGACTGACTAATATTTAGCACAGGGATATTTGCGTAGAAACAGCGATCCCTAAAACTGTTGAGAATTGCAGTGACCAACGGTGTATCAATTTGTTCCGAAAGAGTTATGCATCACAGCAGCATCAGTGGCCCATCAACGAATATTTTCTGAAGCAGGACAAATATCCACTGAGGAAAGACCAACTAAATAGGGTCAGATTTTATTTATAAATTCCTTTTTGGATTCATATGATAATACTGACAATGACGACAGCAGGAACGCTAATTACAGTTATAATTGTTGTACTGTATTTTTCCTAATTAAAATATCAAAATATAACGAGAATCACTTGGCAAATATTTAGTATTTTGTTGCAATATTTTTAACTTTTACACCAGACGATGTTTAAAACTTGTGAGAAAAAATTAATAGGGACGTAACAAAATTATTGCTACTATGCCAGTTCTAAAGAAGTAGGATCAAACCAGATAAAAATACAGGTTTAGTGACCTGAATTAAAAAGATGTGCCTTCCTTTCACTTATTTTGTGAAAGTGATGAGTCATGAGAAAGAACAAGTTGATTCAAGTGACTGACCAGTTCTGATCCGATCTCTAAAATAAGTTCCACCCATATCTAAATCTGTCGCAGCTGTTTGCTTGGCTGGAAGAATGGGGGAAGTCCAACAGCAGCGAGCTACTTGGCGATATATGCAGTATTTGTTTCACGCGCACGGGCAGGAACAACGTAGATAATTCCTTCCTACGTAATTATTGAAACAGTCACCAGAAATGACGGTTCGCGGCTTCTGTCTCAGATGAGCATCTTATGGAGTTAATATCCGAACAGCGTATTTTGTGGAACATAGCTAACGCCGAGTTCAAAAACTAGATGCAGGAGTTGGATTGTGTACAAATATGAATAAAAGTGAACTAAACATGTAAGCAGAAATATCCGAGTATGTGCAATGTAATACATTTACAAATGTATGTTAATACGGTGGCCGATGCCCGGCTACCAGCTTTCGTCCAAATCACTGGGCGTGTTAACTCTTGTTCGGAGGGATAGGCGAACGTTGTCTGCCCATTTTCCACTGGTCAGCAACGCGCTGCAATGACTGAATCCAGACATGCGCTGCGATCGTTCTCAAATCACTTCACAGAAACCATTCGGCAAAAAAATTTACTTTTGGTTTACCTGTAGCCTTGTATTTATGATGCGCATATTCTGTTAATGGTCATATTTACGTGGAAGTAAGACTGCGCGAAATTTGAGAAGTTCGCAACGAAAAATGTAGGTTGCTATGAGTTTACGTTTAGTGAATATTACGTAATATGTCACTGCATATGAAATTTATCTGACGCATTCAATTATTCTTTTTTAGACTTGGGTGGGGGTCTGTCACCAGTCTCGAGAAAATTTCTGATGCAGCACATTCATTTGGTATGGCGCCGCGCCAGCGGTAAAGCCAGGGTGAAATATCCACAACAATCCCCATATTTCATTAACGGTTTGAGATATCGAAAATAGATTTTGGCAAATGATACCACACAAAGGGGAGAATTTTGCCTTACGATTAAGCAAAATCGTATCTGCCGTGTGATTCCACTAACTACAGACTTTTTCGACGAAAGAACGTAATTTTGAAGGGCAATCGATAGCTGACGAAACGATAAATGCTACGGATTTTGGCACAACGAAAGATAAGAAATTACATGTTTTGTAACGAGGATGTGCTTTTCCACAAGCAACTGAACTCTTCCTCAGTTCGTAACTTCATGAACTTAATAAACCAGTTTCAGAATTATCTTGCAGTCATGACTGCATACCATGTCAGAGGTTACACTGTACAAAGAAACTAATTTCGAAGTCGAAACCAGTTAAATCATTATTTTACTCAAGATTGGCCACTCATGGCGTGTCTCTGAAAGTTAAAAACGGGTAACGAACCATGCGAAAATAGCTGCATTTTCGACATAAAAACCTCCTAGGTGTCAGATTTTGTTGGATGGTCACCTATCAAATATGGGCGTGGAGTGACCCGATTTAACATGTATAAAAAAATGTAAGCGTTGGCTTCAGATTAGAAAGGCACTTCCCTACGTATTATTTTAATTATAGTGGAATCTGACACTTTTATAGCGTACGAGACCGGGGGGGGGGGGGGGGGGACGACGGCATCTTCACGCTACCCTAGTTTAACCACTACTCCGCCATAAACTGATGTTCTAGCCGCCACGTAATAGCTATTCGTAGATGCTCTGACTGGCTCAACGTGATGCGCAGCATTAGTTACTTTAAATCCCTGTACACCCGTTGCGCCCATCTACCAACACCATTGCCAATTTTGGTTAATCTTGCTAGTAAGCATTCTATGCTATGAAAATTACGTGACATTTGACTACAGAGCGCAACTACGAAGCTAAATCTCCCTAAGCAGTTGTTGCCCAAACTGTCAAAATCCCCGAATCAACATTTATTCAAACAATTTCCAATTAATTACTAAGATCCTGCTGAAGCAACCAGCTTCCCGAAGGCTAAGTGAAACTTGTCTAAGGAATTAAAGTGGACCAAAGTTCGCTAAACACAGGATGTACTGACATCACGCATTACCTTCTCCGTTACCCGCCGATAAAAAGGCAATACTCTGTAACAGCTGCGCTGTGCGGCGTATCAGCCAAGAAAGCTTCGTACTTACCGAGAACTGCGCCGTCAGACAGCGAACAGCAGTCAGGTACAGACCCAGGACGCTCCGCTCGCAAAACACGGACAGCCGCCTTCGTAGCTGTCGCCCTCGTCTCCATTTCCTTATCATCTAAATGCAAGTCACTGTATAGTTGTCATATAAAAAGATTTGCAGCAGGCAGCCGAAATGGAACTCCCGTCCGAAATATGCCGCGCGCCCGTTTCCCGGTGAACTCCGATACTGCTGCTTACTCTCCCAACGCAGCCGATAGCCTCACGCCACATGCCCGAACTGACGCACTCAACGCAACGAGGGTTAATGGGGTACCATTGTCTGCATTCCGTACCAGCAATCGACACAGATCACATGTCGATATCAAACAGATGTCGCAGTTGGTAGAGAACTCTCAGCGCAGACTTTCCAGTCGCGATTGTCGATATCGAAACGCGATAGGTATTCGTTCGTTTCGCCTTCAAATAACGTGACCGCAATTTCGTGATACATCTACCTGAAAAATATAAAATCGTTAAAGAAATTCAGTAGGATAATACTAAAAGATTCACTACAGTAACTGCAGACACCGATATTTATGAATTATTCCGTAAAAAATATATAATATAGGGATTTCGGCACCCTACATCTTAGTACATCGAATGTCAAAAGAGAAGTGAATCACAAGAAGAGAAAGCCTCCATTTCTTTCCAAAATCACTTGCTTCTTTCAGAAAATTAACGTTTATGCTACAGAGGTTTCCTTTTTATGTTTCATACAGATAGTTTTGAATTTTTCATTACATCTGTTACTTAATCATTGACATTATATATATTACTCGTGACACAGGAGTTTTTACGATTTGAAAGTTTCTGTGTAGAAAAGGAGAGACTGAAACGCCTTTTTTTTATTTTACGCTTCACTGACCTCCTGAATTCTGAAAGTTACCGAATAACAGCACTTCATATCTAGGATTCGGCTGAAATTGTGGGTGGTTACTTGACTAGATTACATGCAGATTCCTTCGTTCACACACTCTTACAAGTTAACATTTGAGAGTTTAATGACTCACTCAAGGAGTCTGGAAACATTTTGTCCTTGGTCCGGACAGATATTTTGGTTTGATCACCAGTTTGGGTGCGTATTGAGGAAACTGGACTATAACACCAATCTGAATCTTCAGAAATACTTATTTCCAATATGTTTAATTACATGACTTTCAGTAAGTGGTACATTTACGTAACTTGGAAAATGCCATGAAATAAGTGCTAAGTTTGTAAAAAGACAAAGAATAATTCTAATGTTTTCGATTGCAACATAACAAGAATTAACTTTTGAGTAAATTTTCTTGATGTTTTGCAATAGTACCTTGAAATTTAGAGTCCATTTGCGTTAAGGTGGTGAATTTAAAGGTATTTTCTATAATGACTTTTCTTTATGTTTCATTGTGATCGTATTATAGAGTTTTGATTTCAGTTTGCAGATTAGATAAGTATGTTTTACAGAAGTGGGTTTAATAGTGAATAAGAAAATAGGAATGCAGGTAAGGTACTGCGAACAACAAATTGAATGCTTTACTGTAGCCAAAATAGACACGAAGCCCACACTTACTACCATAGTACAAGTTTATATGCCAACTAGCTCCGGAGATGATGATGATGAGATTGAAGAAATGTGTGATGAGATAAAAGAAATTATTCAGATAGCTAAAGAAGACGAAAATTTAATTTCTGTTAAATGCTGTACACTAGAAGCCGGTATGGCTATCAAAACCTTTTAAATGCTACTCATACTGTTTTGCAAGATGTCCTTTAAGACAGCGTAAGCTTCTCCTTTCACATCGGCGATCTCTTGACCATGTTACTTATTAATACACAATATTTTATAAGAACATTATCGTGGTCTAAAAACGAAATTGCAACGCTATAAATAAGCTATTCGCGAATAATTCCAAAAGCTATACTCGTAGAAATATATTTCTAAACAGGATGAATGTCTGACATTTTCCTGTACGTTGTCCTTGCTGGTGCTTGCAACAACCTCGAATGCATTTGGAATTTTTTGTGATGGCAAAAAGTCTCCCTTTAATTATCCTTTCAAAGGAGACCCCATAAACTCATTCTCTGATTCCCATTCACAATCTTCGGATTGGAAATTATCTCAACAAATCCTTGCATTATTCACATTTCAGTTCTTTTATAAAAAGGCACCCATGAGCGCTGCAGTTCCCTTATCTTTCGGAAATCTGTGGTAAACGACGTAAGCAGTTTTATGAGAAGCGTTATAGCATTCAGTAATAGCACAATGTTTTCTACTTTCGCTCATAATACGACAAAAAGTACAGCAAATAAGCAATTACTGCAGTGTATCTGTTTCAACGCAGGGATCTGGGAATTTGCGTTAACAATGTTCGTGCAGTGTTCTCGCGTACCGCTTCTTGCTTCCCGTATTCCTAATGACGTCACGGCGTTTCGCCAGCAGTCTGGGTAGGAAGCCAATACGGTATCGCCTGCGTAAGAATTTAGAAGCTTATTTCACTAGGGGAAAGATAGATACCGTCTGCAGGAAAATTAAAGAGGCCTTTAAGGAAAAGGGAACCAACTGTATGAATATCAAGAATTCATATGGAATAACAGTCCTAAGCAAGGAAGGGAAATCTGAAAGGCGGAAGGAGTATATAGAGGCTCGTTACACGGGAGATGAATTTGCAGGCAATATTGTAGAAATGAAAGAAGATATAGATGAAAATGAGATAGAAGATATGACACTGTGAGACGCATTTTACTCTGAAAGATCGAAGTAGAAACAAGGCCCCGGTAGTAGACGATATTCCATCAGAACTACTGATAGCCTTGGGAGAACCAGCCATATTAAACTCTTCGATCTGGTGTCCAAGATATTTGAGACAGGCGAAATAGCCTCAGACTTCATGAAGAATGTAAAAACTCCAAAGAAAGCTGTTACTGACAGGTGTCAATAACTATCAGTTTAATGAGTCGTAATTGCAAAATAAGTCCGCCCCCAGTAGCTGAGTGGTCAGCGCGACAGAATGTCAATCCTAAGGGCCCGGGTTCGATTCCGGGTGGGTAGGAGGTTTTCTCCGCCCAGGGACTGTGTGTTGTGTAGTCCTAATCATCATCATTTCATCCCCATCGACGCGCAAGTCGCCGGAGTGGCGTCAATTCGAAAGACTTGCACCCGGCGAACTGTCTACCCGACGGGAGGTCCTAGTCACACATCATTTACATTTACATTGCAAAATAACAACACGAATTCCTTGCAGAAGACTTGAAAAACTTGGGACAAGCCGACCTTAGATAAGATTAGCTTGGATTCCGGAGAAATGTAGGAGCACGTGAGTCAACACTGACCCTACGACATATTTTAGAACAAAGGTTAAGGAAAGGCCAATTTACGTTTATAGCATTTGTAGACTTAGTGAAAGCTTTTGACAATGTTTACTGGAATTTTCTCTTTGATATTCTGAAGGTAGCAGGTGTGAAATACAAGGAACGAAACGCTATTTACAAATTGTAGAGAAACCAGAGGACAGTGTACTGAGTGGTGGTGGGATCACTCATGGAAAAATTCCTTTATAGTTGGTGTTAGATCTGCACCATTTTTAGATTGAAGCTAGCTGACAGCTCTCTTTCTGCTTAAAGGAAGACCCCCTAACAAAGGAATCACCTTCAGGGAAGGTCGGGTATCCAAGTAGAGAAGGAGTTAGCATATTTCATAAAAATATAAGAGGTATTAGAGATAAAGTCAGTGAACTGCTTATAGACGTTGAGTCTGACATTATTGATATATCAGAACACCACTTAAGTAATCTGACAGTCAGAGGAAATTTTAACAGTAAAAAGCTGTTGTACTCAAACAAATGTTACAAACTATGTAAGGGAGCTAATCAAACTGCAATAGAGTGCTTTTTAAACCTCGTTAAGGAACAAGAGTGACAGGATGTTTATAGTGGCGATAACATAGATGAAAAATATAATACTTGCCCTAAAACATTTCTGATGCTCTTTGAGAGCTGCTTTCCATTAGAAAGTGCTAAACAGGGTGCTAGCAGTAAAAGGCAGCCTCAGCAGCTGACTAGTGGGATGAGGATATCATGTACAACGAAGTGGGAATCATATCAAAATGTTAGAAGCAGTAGCAATGAAGCTTTGGTAGCCAATTACAGTATTGTGAGGTGCTTAAAATGTTACTAGGAATGCAAACAGTATGTGGTACGCAAATAGAATAGCTAATTCACAGGATGAAATTAGAACCAAATGGTCAGCTGTGAAGGAAGCGTCTGGTCAGCAGCACAAGGTCGACAGTATGAAATCACTTCGGAGCAAAAATATTTCTGTTACTGATAAGTCAGATGTATGTCCAGTATTTAATAATCAGTTTCTGAGCATTGCTGTTGAATTAAAGAAAAACTTAGTTTCTACAGAGAATCACATAACTTTCTCGGAAAATTCCTTTCCGAGACTGGTGTCTTAAGTACTCCTCTGTGATACTGACAAGGGGGAGACTGAGTCAATACTTAAATCACTGAAGACTAAGGACTGTCATGGTTATGATGGAGTGCCTATCACAATATTAAAGTACTGTGCTGCACATGTTAGCCCTGTGCTTAGCCATATTTGTAACTTTTTCTTTAAGAACGTTCAGTTTCCTGAACGATTACAGTACTCAGTTGTAAAGCCGCTTTATAAAAAGGGAGAAACGGATAATGTATACAATTTTAGACCTATTTCTATGCCATCAGCGTTTGCTAAAGTTATTGAAAAGGCTGCATATGTAAGGATAAGTGAGCATACTAAATCACATAATTTTCTATCAAATGAGCAGTTCAGCTTTAGAAAGTGTTTAACAACTGAAAACGTTATATTCTCTTTTCTCTGTGAAGTACTTGATGGGTTAAACAAAAGATTTCGAAAGCTAAGCATTTTTATTTTATTTTATTAAGGCTTTTGTTTGTGTTGACCACAGAATATTGATCCAAAAGTTGGACCATTATGGAATACGGGAAGTAGCTCACAATTGATTTACCTCTTACTTTATCAACAGACAGCAAAATGTCGTTATTCAAGTGTTGAGAATGGCTGTGTTGTGGGGTCTGAGTGGGGCGCAGTCAATTGGGATCAGTGTTGGGGCCACTCCCGTTCCTTATTTACATAAATGATATGCCCTCCACTATTACGGGTAGTTCCAAAATATCTATGTTTGCTGATGGCATCAGCTTGGTAGTAAAGGATGTTGTGTGCAATATTAGTTCTGTTTCAAACAGAACAGTTCATGACATAAGTTTATGGCTTGTAGAAAATAAACTAACGCTAAATCACAGTAAGACTCATTTTTTACAGTTTCTAACACACAACTCAACAAAACCGATCGTTTTAATGTCACAGAATGGGTATATGATTAGTGAAACTGAATAGTTCAAATTTCTGGGTGTTCAGATAAACAGTAAACTGTCGTGGAAATCCCACGTTCGGTTCAAATGGTTCAAATGGCTCTAAGCACCATGGGACTTAACATCTGAGGTCATCAGTCCCCTAGACGTAGAACTACTTAAACATAACTAACCTAAGGACACTACACACATCCATGCCCGAGGCATGATTCGAACCTGTGACTGTAGCGGTCGCGCGGTTGCAGACTGAAGCGCCTAGAACCGCTCGGTCACCACGGCCGGCTCTCACGTTCGGGGTGTTGTTCAAAGACTTAAAGCTGCCATTTTTACTATTCGAACAGTATCTGAAGTAAATGATCGTTCGACACTAAAATTAATCTGCTTTGATTATTTTCATTCGCTTATGTCATGCTGTATTATATTTTGGGGTAACTCATCCCATTCTTAAAGGATATTTTTGGTTCAGAAACGGGCAGTTCGTGCATTAAGTGGTGTAAGTTCGTGAACCTCTTGTCGACTCCTGTTCACTAGTCTGGATATTCTGACACAGACCTCTCAATATACGTATTCCTTACTGTCGTTTCTTATTAACAATATCAGCTTATTCCAAAGAATTAGCAGCATTCACTCAGTTAATACTACGCAGAAATCCAATCTGTATTTGGATTCCACTTCCTTAAGTCTTGTGCAGAAAGGTGTACAGTATACTGTTGCATCCATTTTCAATAAGCTACCTCAAGAATTCCAAAATTCACGCGCTTTCAAATCGAAATTGAAGAGTTTCCTCATGGGTCACTCCTATCCTGCGGAGAAGTTCCTTAAAAAATTAAGCTGATTCCTATGTTATATTGTTGACTGTGTTTACTTAAACTTATGGTTTGACTTTTTTCGAATTCAAAAACATTTTATTTTATCTGTTATTACTTTTGTGTTGTAGTTTCGTGTACTGACACGTTCCATGACCTTGAAGATTTGCTCCTCAATTTGGTCCTAGTGTGTAAATAAAAATAAATAAAATAAGAGTCGAGCGGCATGCAGTGGTTGAGAAGGGGCTGAGATAGGGCTGTAGCCTATCAACGATGTTATTAAGTCCGTACATTGAACAAGCACTAAATGAAATGAAAGAAAATTTGGAGTAGGAATTAGAGTTCAGGGAGAAGAAATAAAAACTTTGAGATTTGTCAGTGACAATGTAATTCTGTCAGAGACAGCAAAGGACTTGGAAGAGCAGCTGAACGGAAAGAACAGTCTCTTGAAAGCGGTTTATAAAATGAACCTCAACAAAAGCAAAACATGATAATGGGATGTAGTCGAATTAAATCAGGTGACGCTAAGGGAATTAGATTTGAAAACGAGACGTTTGAACTCACAGATGAGTTTTGCTATTTTGGCAGCAAAATCTGATGATGGCAGAAGTAGGGAGGATATACACTAATCAGCGACAACATTATAATCACCTACCTAACAGCCAGTATGCCCACTTTTGGCACGGATAATAGTGGTGAAGCATCACGGCATGGAAGCAACGAGGCCTCGGTAAGTCGCTGCAGGGAGATGTGACCACATCTGCACCCACAGCTCACCCAGTTCCCGTAAATGTTGGGGAGTGGGGCAACGAGCTCTGGCGCCACCGTCGATCATATCCAAGATGTGCTTGATCCGGTTCAGATCTGGCAAGTTGGGGGGCCAGCACATCAATTGGAACTCGCCACTGTTTTCCTGAAGCCACTCCATCACACTCCTGGCCTTCTGACATGGCGCATTACCTTGATGAAAAGTGCCGCTGCCGTCAGGAAACACGATCGTCACGAATGAGTGTACAAGGTCACCAACCAGTGTGTCACACTCCTTGGCCGTCACGGTGCCTCGCACGAGCTCCGCTGGACCCACGGTTCCCACGTGAATGATCTTCAGACCATAATGGAGCCCCAACAGCATGTCTCCGTCCTGCTGTACAGGTGTCAAGAAGTTGTGCTCGTAGAAGAGGGAGAATTTTCGCCTTCCCATTGGCACGATGAAGAAGGTACTGGGATTCACGAGAGCATGCAACACTCTGCCATTGCGGCCATGTCCGGTGCCGATGGTCACGTATCCATTTCAGTCACAGTTGCCAATGTCGTGGTGTTATCATTGGCATGTGCGTGGGTCGCCAGTGAAGAGGCACACCTTTAGGAGTGTTTGATGCTCTGTGTGTTCAGACACACTTGTACTCTTCCCTGCATTAAAGATTTACGTTAATGCAGCCACAGTTGGTCGCCTGTCCTGTTTTACCAGTCTGCCCAGCCTGCAACGTCCGAAATCTGTGATGAGGGGTGGCCGCCGAACGCTACAACGTCTCGGCGTGGTTTCACCTCGGTTTCTCCACGTGTTGAAGACACTCACCTCAGCACTCCTCGCACACCCGACATGTTGTGCAGTTTCCGAAATGCTCGTGTCAAGTCTCTGGGCCATCGCAATCTGCCCTCGGTCAAACTCAAATAGGTCGCGCGCCTTCCCCGCTCTACACACGGTCAGGATGCTTACTGATAGCACATGCACCGTGCGTGTGTCTTACTAGCAGTCATTCCTTGCCAAGTGATGTTGCTATTGCCAGGGCGGGTTTATACCGATGCTAGGCCGGTGGTCATAATGTTATGACCGATCAATGTAAAATGTACATTGGCAATGCCAAGGAAAGCATACCTGAAGAGAAATTTGTCAACATCTGATGTAGGTTTGAGTGTTAGGAAGTCTTGTTTTGAAGGCATTTGTCTGGAGTGTAGCCATGTAAGGAAGCGAAACATGGACGATAAACACCTTTGCACAAAAAGAGAATAAAAGCTTTTGAAATGTGATGTTACAGGAGAACGTTGAAGATTAAATGGGTAGATCACGTAACTAATTAAGAGTTGCTAAATAGAAATGGGCAGACAAGAAATTAGAGGCGCAACTTGACCAAAAGCGTACATTCTGAGAAACTGGGGGATCGCCAGTATAGTACTGCAGGAAAGTGTGGGATGTAAGTAAGCAGATTCAGAACGATATAGGTTGCAGTTGTTATTAGGAAATGCAGGGGCTTGTACACGATAGTGTAGCATGGAGGGCCCCATCAAACCATTCTTCGGACTGAAGACCACAGCAACAGCAATGTTTTACAAAACAAGATGTTGCCGTATTTCTATGTCGTAAGGTTGAAAACGTTATCATGCGATGGATGGCGGGTGTGCGTGGAACTCTGTGATATGAGAGAGGCGGGAATCGCGGCGTTTAGGCGATCGCTGTTGCTGCTACGTCGCCTCCGTTGCGGGGTCGCCATCCGCTGAAGTCATCACCGCTCATCTGGTCTTCATTGTTTAGAACAGTCACTCATCCGGGTTTGTATGCAGCTCACTTGTAGGCCTTGGTCGTGCATCCGTTCATTTCAGTTTAGAATGTGTAGTACTGAAGGACTCACTGCCCTCCGCTTATTTCCACACCCGAATGATTTCAACAACCCTTAAGTGAAAATAATTTATTTCGTACTGCCTCACAAGCGCTGAAAGTGATATATGGATTAATTAAAAATTACCCGCGAGCTGTGGCTGTTGGTGGGCGAGACATACGTCTGCTGGTTGCGATGTCTCCAGGCTACCTGAGGCATTCGCTCTCAATGGTTGTCTTGCAGCACCTGAGGGGAGAAAAGACCTGGAAAGTCCTGTTCCTCACACATGATGTTACAATATTTCCTGCCTGGGAGCGGATTATACTGGGCAGACTGACTGTCCAGTTCGGAAAATGCGGCTAGATGGCACTTAGAGTGGCAAGTGATCTATGGAACACACCATATTTCCACTCTAAATTGAGTCTTGTCATTTTACAAGATAAACCTAAATTTAACAAATAACAAAGTGGAAACGTAAATTCCAAACAAGAAAAACAATAAAAATTTAACTAGAGACAGTATCAAGGCATATAAAAATGAAATAATCTAGAATTAGAATACACATATCAACAAAATATTACTATCACACTTCATATGAAACATGAAGGGTACTAATGTGTAACACATAAACAAAAAGCAATTAATATTAATGTCATATCGCATAAGAGACATTAAAGGTGCTAACACGTAAGACGTAAAAGCAACATAAGTATTACTGTCACAAAACACATGAAACTTAGGAAATCAATATTGGCAACAGATTTTGCTAGACGCCTCTTGATCTGCCCAATAGCAGTTTTCGCCATAACTACACTGACACGCTTTTCAGGTTCAGGGAACAGCTGCCTGACGACACTCAGTCTCCATACCAAGGAAGGCCAGTTATCCCCCCTTGACCAGCACATGATTGCCGATCTGGGGCTCCTGGGCTCGAGTCGATCTACTGTGTTGCTGCACCTGATGCAGGTACTCAGTGGACCACCTCTGATGCAGCTGCTGTACAAGTTGCCGCCTGTGCAACCTGTTGACAGAAATCTCAAGGATAGGGGGTCCAGGAAGGGCACAAAGTGACTGTCCGATCAGGAAACGACCAAGAGTGAGAGCAGACAGAACATTTATGTCACGAGAGAGAGCCCACAACGGCAATGAATTTAGGCGTGCTTCTACTTGACAGTTCTTCAAATGTCAGTACTGTACTGTCAATGGCACGCTTGAAATGTAACTATATGTTTGACTCCTGCTTCCCACAATCGACCGAAGTGGGGGGCACAAGGTGGAGTAAAATATTAAATAATACTGTCTCATGCCGAAAAGTTCACTATACTCTCAACTGTAGCCATATCTCAGAAATTGTATCTACAAATATGATACCATTATCACTATATATGTGAGAAAGTTTTCTTCTTCTCGCAATGAATCACGTGAGAGCAGCTACACGTGATCTGGTTACTAAGTCGGTAACTAACTGTAGGTGGATGGCTTTGGTTCCTAGGTAAATAAATAAAGCAATATAGGCTCTGGTAGTAATGTTACTCTGTCTTCCACCATCCTTCACTGTAACAGGACCTGCCGGCCGGTGTGGCCGAGCGATTCTAGGCGTTTCAGTCTGGAACCGCGCGACCGCTACAATCGCAGGTTCGAATCCTGCCTCGGGCATGGATGTGTGTGATGTTCTTAGGTTAGTTAGCTTTTAGTAGTTCTAAGTTCTGGGGGACTGATGACCTCACACGTTAAGTCCCATAGTGCTCAGAGCCATTTGAACCATTAGTAACAGGGCCTGCATAATCCACTCCACTGGGATGGACGAGACTGGTTTACTCTACATGCTGGTAGGTGGCCCATAAGTTGAACTGCAGCCTGGGACTGCAAGTATTTCAAACATTTCCCGATAATTCCTTTGACTGTGTTGCACCCATTGGGAATTCAAAACCTCCTACGCAACACAGAAAGCGAAAACTATGACACAGCATACAACAAATGTTCATATACAAACACCATGAGAATTTGTGGTGCTTAAATGGTGTGAACTACTGATTTGCCATTAGAACTACTGATGGCCTTGGGAGAGCCAGTCATGACAAAACTCTACCATCTGGTGATCAAGATGTATGAGACAGGCGAAATACCCACAGACTTCAAGAAGAATATAATAATTCAAATCCCAAAGAAAGCAGGTGCTGACAGATGTGAAAATTACCGAACTATCAGCTTAATAAGTCACAGCTGCAAAATACTAACGCGAATTCTTTACAGACGAATGGAAAAACTGGTAGAAGCGGACCTTGGGGAACATCAGTTTGGATTCTGTAGAAATGTTGGAACACGTGAGGCAATACTAACCTTACGACTTATCTTAGAAGAAAGATTAAGAAAAGGCAAACCTACGTTTCTAGCATTTGTAGACTTAGAGAAAGCTTTTGACAACGTTAACTGGAATACTCTCTTTCAAATTCTGAAGCGGCAGGGGTAAAATACAGGGAGCGAAAGGCTATTTACAATTTGTACAGAAACCAGATGGCAGTTATAAGAGTCGAGGGGCATGAGAGGGAATCAGTGGTTGGGAAAGGAGTGAGACAGGGTTGTAGCCTCTCCCCGATGTTATTCAATCTGTATATTGAGCAAGCAGTAAAGGAAACAAAAGAAAAATTCGGAGTAGGTATTAAAATTCATGGAGAAGAAGTAAAAACTTTGAGGTTCGCCGATGACATTGTAATTCTGTCAGAGACAGCAAAGGACTTGGAAGAGCAGTGGAACGGAATGGACAGTGTCTTGAAAGGAGGATATAAGATGAACATCAACAAAAGCAAAACGAGGATAATGGAATGTAGTCAAATTAAATCGAGTGATGCTGAGGGGATTAGATTAGGAAATGAGACACTTAAAGTAGTAAAGGAGTTTTGCTATTTAAGGATAAAATAACTGATGATGGTCGAAGTAGAGAGGATATAAAATGTAGACTGGCAATGGCAAGGAAAGCGTTTCTGAAGAAGAGAAATTTGTTAACATCGAGTATAGATTTCAGTGTCAGGAAGTCGTTTATGAAAGTATTTGTATGGAGTGTAGCCATGTATGGAAGTGAAACATGGACGATAACCAGTTTGGACAAGAAGAGAATAGAAGCTTTCGAAATGTGGTGCTACAGAAGAATGCTGAAGATAAGGTGGGTAGATCACGTAAGTAATGAGGAGGTATTGAATAGGATTGGGGAGAAGAGAAGTTTGTGGCACAACTTGACAAGAAGAAGGGATCGGTTGGTACGACATGTTTTGAGGCATCAAGGGATCACCAATTTAGTATTGGAGGGCAGCGTGGAGGGTAAAAATCGTAGAGGGAGACCAAGAGATCAATACACCAAGCAGATTCAGAAGGATGTAGGTTGCAGTAGGTACTGGGAGATGAAGGAGCTTGCACAGGATAGAGTAGCATGGAGAGCTGCATCAAACCAGTCTAAGGACTGAAGACCACAACAACAACAACAACAACAACAGTTGGTGTGATGTCGCTCATCATATGGTGCGTTGGCACTCATCAGCCTCCCTCCCACTCGTAAAATAGCTTCTGGGCCAACTGGTGGATGCAAATCTCTTTAATTCGCTAGTATGCGGAATAGAAGAACTGGCCTTCAATAATGCGATCTCTCTACCATCATGTTGAACTATCATAAAGACTCTTTTGATAGCGTTTTGGCATTCCTGTGGGGTGAGTGGCCCAGTTATCCTCTCTGTTTGTTGCAGCCTTATATTGTTAACAAACCTCAGCGCACAAGCCAAAACCCTGTAAGTTTTCTTGAAAGAGGACTATTTACACGGCAGTTCAGCATCAAGCTTAGTAACGGACATCAAAGATACCTACACACACCTTTCTGGCGCATCTTCTATCACCTATGAAGGACAACTGCTGTGTTGTGACTTGGCAAGACAGCCAAGTCACTATGAGAGGAAGCCGAAAGGCACGCGTTTAAGCTCACACAGGCTGGCGTGAGGTCTGGAACATTACAAGGAAATGAGAACTTAGAAAAACGGACGCAGTTGCTGTAATACTTAACTTTAATCCATAATTGTAGAACATCACTCTTGATTGTACATGCTTCATAAAATAATATCAAATGCTATGGCGCCTTGCTAGGTCGTAGCAAATGACGTAGCTGAAGGCTATGCCAACTATCGTCTCGGCAAATGAGAGCGTATTTGTCAGTGATCCATCTCTGGCTAAGTCGGCTGTACAACTGGGGCGAGAGCTAGTAAGTCTCTCTAGACCTGCCGTGTGGCGGCGCTCGGTCTGCAATCACTGACAGTGGCGACACGCGGGTCCGACGTATACTAACGGATCGCGGCCGATTTAAAGGCTACCACCTAGCAAGTGTGGTGTCTGGCGGTGACACCACATGCTGTAGTCCAGGTCATAGCTGAATAGCCATTATGGGTAGAGCACCACTGCAAAAGTGAGCCCATGTTTATTTATTTGTTTATTTATTGTTCCGAGGGACCAAATTAAGGAGAAGTCTCCATGGTCATGGAACGAGTCAATGCATGAAATTATAACACGATATTAGAAACAGATAAAATGAAATATAAAAAAACATATTCAGGTGACAAGTCGTAAGTTTAAATAGAGAAAATCAACAGTGTAACACTGGAATTTGCTTAATTTTTTAGCTCTTCCGGGAACTCCTCGACAGAATAGAAGGAGTGAGCCATGAGGAAACTCTTCAGTTTACACTTACAAGAGTTTGGGCTACTGCTAAGATTTTTGAGTTCTTGTGGTAGCTTATTGAAAAATGGATGCAGCAGAATACTGCACTCCTTTCTGCACAAGAGTCAAGGAAGTGCATTCCACATGCAGATTGGATTTCTGTCTAGTATTAACTGAGTGAAAGCTGCTAACGTTTGGGAATAGGCAAATATTGCTAACAACAAACGACATTAAAGAAAATATATACTGTGAGGGCAATGTCAGAATTCCCAGACTATTGAATAGGGGTCGACAAGAGGTTCTCGAACTTACACCACATATAGCTCGAACAGCCCGTTTTTGAGCCAAAAATACCCTTTTTGAATCAGAAGAATTATCCCAAAAAATAATACCATATGATATAAGCGTATGAAAATATGTGAAGTAGACTACTTTCGTGTTGAAGTGTCACTTATTTCAGATACTGTTCTAATGGTAAAAAAGCAGCATTTAGTTTCTGAACAAGATCCTGGACATGGGCTTTCCACAACAGCTTACTATCTATCCGAACACCTAGGAACTTGAACTGTTCCGTCTCGCTTATAATATGCCCATTCTGTCTGATCAAAATATCGGTTCTTGTTGAATTGTGAGTTAGAAACTGTAAAAACTCAATCTTACTGTGATTTAGCATCAAATTATTTTCCACAAGCCATGAACGTATTTCATGAACTACATTATTTGATACTGTTTCAATATTACACACAAGATCCTTCACTACCAAGCTGGTGTCATCAGCAAACAGAAATATTTTTGAATCACCTGTAATACTAGAAGGCATATCATTTATATAAATAAGAAACAACAGTGGCCCCAGCACCGACCCTTGGGGAACGCCCCACTTAACAGTGCCCCATTGGGACTGAACATCACTACCACTCTCAATATTGCAGAGAATTACCTTGTGCTTTCTGTTCTTAAAGTAAGAGGCGAACCAATTGTAAGCTACTCCCCTTTGGTCCAACTTCTGCAGTAATATTTTGTGATCAACACAGTCAAAAGCCTTCGTTAAATCAAAGAAAACACCTAGCGTTTGCAACCTTTTATTTAATCCGTCCAAAACCTCACAGAGAAAAGAGAATATAGCATTTTCAGTTGTTAAACCATTTCTAAAACCAAACTGAACATTTGACAGCAAATTATGCGAATTTAAATGCTCCAGTAACCTTGTATGTACAACCTTCTCGATAACTTTAGCAAACACCGATGGCATAGAAATAGGTCTATAATTGTCAGTATTATCCCTGTCTCCGTTTTTATAAAGTGGCTTCACTACCGAGTACTTTAATCGGTCATGAAACCGACCACTCCTAAAGGAAAAGTTAGAGATATGGGTAAGTACTGGACTAATATACATAGAACAATACTTCAGTATTCTGCTAGATACCCCGTCATATCCATGAGAGTTCTTGGTCTTTAGTGATTTAATTATTAACTCAATCTCTCTCTTGTCAGTATCATGGAGGAGCATTTCAGGTAACAGTCTCGGAACACTTTTTTCTAAGAGCGCTATATGATTCCCTGTAGGGACTAGGTTTCTATTTAGTTCACCTGCTATATTCAGAAAGTGATTATTAAATACTGTACATATATGCGACTTATCAGTAACATGGACATTCCCACTACGCACTGATTCTATATCCTCAACCTGTCTCTGCAGACCAGCCACTTCCTTTACGACTGACCACATGGTTTTAATTTTATCCTGAGACTTAGCTATTCTATCTGCATACCACATACTTTTTGCCTTCCTAATAACATTTTTAAGCACCTTACAATATTGTTTCTAATGGGCTGCTGCATTTAGATTCTGGCTGTTTCTAACGTTTTGATATAATTGCCACTTTGTTCTACAAGATATTCTTATCCCTCTAGTCAGCCACCCAGGCTGCCTGTTTGTGCTAGTAACCTGTTTTGAATGTTCTAACGGAAAGAAACTTTCAAAGAGCACGAGAAAAGTCTTGAGAAAAGCATTATATTTATTGTCTACTGTATCAGCGCTATAAACATCTTGCCACTCTTGTTCCTTGATACAGTTTACAAAGGTCTCTACAGCAACTGAATCAGCTTTCCTAAACAGCTGATGACTATATTTAACACGTGTTGCAGCACAAAAATCTTTTAGAGTTAAAATTTGTGCATCATGATCTGAAAGGCCATTCACCTTTATGCTAACAGAATGCCCTTCTAGTAATGAGGAATGAACAAAAATGTTGTCTATGGTTGTTCTACTGTTCCCTTGCACTCTCGTTGGAAAGAATACGGTTTGCATAAGATTATATGAATTAAGGAGGTCTACCAGCATCCTCTTCCTTGCACAATCACTTATACAATTAATATTGAAGTCACCACATATAACTAACTTTTTGTATTTCTTATAAAGTGAACCAAGAACCTCCTCTAGCTTTAGCAAAAATGTTGTGAAATCGGAGGCTGGGGATCTATAAATAACAACAGTTAGAAGTTTAGCTCCATTAAATTTAACCACACCTGCACAACATTCAAACACCTTTTCAGTGAAGTACTTTGAAACATCAATTGACTCAAATGGGATGCCGTTTTTCACATACATGGCTACTCCCCCACACCGCAAAGAGCTCCTTGAAAAGCTGCCAGCCAACCTGTATCCTGGTAAAGGAAACCTCTGAATTATCTCCTTATTTAAGAAGTGTTCAGATATACCAATAATTTCAGAGTCAACATCTATAAGCAATTCACTAACTTTATCTCTAATACCTTGTATATTTTGATGAAATATACTAATTCCCTCATTACTCGGATACCTAAGCTTTGTCAAAAGTGGTTCCTTTGTTAGAGAGACTTCCCTTAAGCAGGAATACCTATCAGCTGACTTCAATCTAAAAAAGCTGCAGCTCTAACACCCACTACTGCAGGAATTTTCCCATGAGTGATCCCACCAACCCCACCTATGCTGTCACCTATAAGCTTTGCTAACCTCCCCTTCCCATACATGTTGAGGTGCAGGCCATGTCTAGTGAAACCCGTCCTGCTGATAGACTCCACCGACACCACTGAAATGTGACCCATGCTTTCTGTCATCAGCGCACCCCCAAATCTCATGTTATTACGTCTGACGGCTGTATTAAGATGAGGCCGATCGTGACGCTGAAACAGTTCCACGAAATGCACATTCGTGTTGCCAGTCTGAGTGGCTATCTTTTCCAGGTCACCATCTATGTCATACTCCCCATCCCTATCAATACTATTACCAGCCCCACCCGCAATCACTACCTGATCCTCTTTAGTAAAATCCCTCCATAACCCCCCTATGTTAACAGTCACCTGAGCCAATCCTGCATTAGGCTTCACAATGCTGGTGACCTGGTACTCACTCCCCAGCACTTCCTGCAACTGCTGGCCTACACCTCTGCCATGAGAACTACCTAACAGCAGAACCTTCTTCTTCCTCTTCGACTTTGCAACTGTTCTAGCCACCGTAACTACTGAGGTCTGCTGGATACTTCCTACATCTGCAGCTACTAGAGATTCCACTCCACTAGACTCTGACAGTTGGTCATATCTATTGTAAACACCAATAGTAAAACTATCTGAAAATTTTCTTCTCCTAGCAGATCTCTTGCCAACAGCCAGCTCCCATTCTCCAACCCCCTTCTCCCTCCTCATCCTATCTAGCTCCTCCCGTGCGTTTTTCAACTGCACCTGAAGGGCACAGATCTTACGCTCCTGCTCCTCTATCAACTTACTCTTGCTACATAACCTGCAGTTCCAGGAGAGGATCTCACCAGAATGCCCACTGGCTTCCCCACTGCATTCCCCCCAGTGAAATACTTAGAACATGTCTCACACCGCAATCCACTACTCACGAACCTACGGCAAAGCCCACACTTCTCACTCATGGTAAAATTTACATTTTCTAAGTTCCGCTACTACAATAAGAAGATGTTAAAAACCTGACTACAATAATCACAAACTTACTCTACAAGGGAAGTAACTACTATTATTAACAGTATTAATAAACAACAAATGTGAATATAACAAAAAACTAATACAGAAAGAGAATCAAACGTCTAATGACACAGTAAGGAAGCTGAAAACAGTTCCCAAAAGGTTCTTCTGAAATTATTTCACCAGAAAACACAAAAAAAACCCGGTTGAAGACTACTAAAGTTCCTAAATAAACCACTATAGACAAACAATTAATTAGTACTTAGCTTTCGATGCGCCGCTACAGCTGCAACTAGTCAGCGCGGAATGTAAACACAGGTAAGAGGTTACGTTGCTCGATACGAAACACTCACAAATATCAGCTCACAACACAAGAAAGGCAGAGATGAATGAAGAAACCACTAATAAGTCACTTATATAGTAATTATTATCACAAAAACCGTTAAAATATGTATCTGAAATCTAAAAATATATAAAAAACTTAGAGAGCGATCTCACACGCAGCCACTCGCTTATGGCGTCACACCAAAAGCTGGTGCAACGTGATAAGCAATCAGCGGGATTGTCTTCTGATTTGACGTGTCTCCAATTGGAAACAACTCAGTTCCTGAATTTCAGAGACTCTGTTGACAACAAAGGTCTTCCAGTGACTAAGAATACGTTGCAGCCAGCTAAGAACTATTGCGGAGTCCATCCAAATATGGATATCACTACCATTTACAATGTCTAACGCACTGGCCAACTTATAAATGAGTCTAGCAAGAAGAAGATCATCTCATAACTCCAGTCACGTAAGAGATTGTTGTTTGAAAGGGGCTAAACGAGATTCAGCCACAGCCAGTGAAACTATATTGTTGGGAAGAACACTTCTGATGTATACACAGGCACCATATGCCAACTGTGAAGCATCACAGAAACCTGGAATTTCGAATTTAACGCACTGAGGACTGGGAATGACCTGCCTCTTAATCAAAATTTCATTTCAGGAAGGCAGTTGCATATAAAGGACATTCCATTCATGAGTTAGGTTGGATAGAAGAGCTTCATCCAAACCAAGACTTAGTTGCCACAAGCGCTGAAAGAACGGCTTCATCTTGTGACTAATGGGCCCAAAAAGCCTAGTGAATCAAAAATGGATGCTATTGTAGACAGCCAGTCTTTGAGCACCGATGATTCTTCAGCTGCATGTGGCACTGACATGGATGAGAGTTGGGGTACCATAAGATTCCCAATTTTTTATGGCTTCTTCGCCAAGGAGATTACAATATGAAGACGTTTCTGTGTGCTCCACTGGAAGTTGTTCCACAACCTTGTGGCTATTGGAGCTCCAGTTCCTCACTGGAAACCATCCAGAAGCAGATAGCTGAGTTAGCTGGGTTTGAAGTTCCTGAGTTTCAGCTTCCATAGCTGCTTCGCCTAGGGAGTCGTCCACATAGAAACTAGACAACAAAGTTTAGGCTGCCACTGCCAACCTGTCTTGATTTTCCAAGCCAACTGTTAGAGACATCTAGTCGCAATAAAGGCAGCAGGAGCGGTTCCATAAGTGACTGTGGAAAATCTGTGTTCTTGTATCAGCTCAGACGGTGATTCTCACCACAGGATTCTCTAAAAGTTACTACCATCAGGATGGAGAGACACTTGGTGATACATTTTTGCTATGTCAGCTGACGTAGCCTCTTTAAAGGAGAGAAATTTTATAAGAATGGAAAATAAATCTTGTTGGATAATGAGACCAACCATCAAGATATCAATGAGAGATCTCTATTGAAACAGGGAGCAGAGCCATCAAATGCTAGCATCGATTTGGTAATGGCGCTGTATTTCTTGAAGACAACATGGTGTGGAAAGTAAAACCCTGGACCAGGAATATCTTGAGAATTAGAGACCTCCATGTGTCCTAGTCAATATAGTGGTGCATGAAAGCAACATATTCCACATTTAGATTCGGTTGCCTTTTATATCTCCTCTCAGGAAGCTCCAGTCATCGAGAGACCAGTGGCTGTGATTCGCCTAAGAGTTTACAGTGATGTTTCACTGGCAGCCGTACCACAAACATCCCATTTTCATCTCGAACTGTGTGTCGCTGGAAAAGAGCCTCCCACATTTCTTCCTGCTTACTCATGATTTTGGTAGACAGTTCCTCTAGCTCAAAAAACCTTTGCAGTTTGGCTCCTAAATTCTCACTTCTAACAAAGCACGATATCGCCGTAGACAGAGGCATGTTGCATGAAGCTGAAGACATCCTACCAGACAAATTCTAGCAGTATTTACTTTCAATCAATGATGGATGATTTGTCTTCTCCGGCCTTACCCTGCATACAAAATCTAGGAAAACTTCAGCACCAAGAATTAAGTCTGCTGTAGCAGGTTTGTTGAACTCAGGATCAGGTAGTGGTCCATATAGCTTGCCAGTAAGTCACTGGTGACTTTGTCCACAATAGCACAAGTAGCTCTAATATGAAAATCGCTAATCCTAGGCGACGGTTCAGCGTTACAGGTAAAACACACTGAGGCTGGAAAGGCATTGTTTACTCCACTTAGAGAAAACAACTGTTTATGTAGTTTCAGTTTTAATTCATCTGCCATGTCCTTAGATACAAAGGACAGCTGGCTCACACTATCTAGCAGCACCCTAGTGGGCTGCTGCTTACCCATGCTGTCTGCAATGTTGGCAACGGCGGTTGCGAACTAAGCATTACAATTTATGTTAGTTCTGATGGACCAAGGAGTGGCTTCCATATACACCATTCTGTCTGTTCTATGAATCAGCTGACTTTTGGAGAGTATGTTGTGCCTTCCTATATAGCTCTTACGAGGAAAAATCTTGCACTTACTCGAGAAGTGACTAGAGCTAATTCACAAAAAACAAATCTTATTTCTTGTTACAAATGCCCAACGCTCGTCGATATTTCGCGCTTGAAACCGTTTGCATTTGCTGATAGCATGAGATTCATAACGAGACTGACTTGCCCCATCTGCATCAGCACTAGCCAGATGTGCCTTCCTCACGTGCCTCGTTTGATTTGAGTTACCGACAGTTCCTTGCAGATCTTTGAGATGATGTCCCTGAATCTGATCAACTCAAGAACCTGACAGTTTGTTTCCAAAAAATTTATTAGTGATTAGATGCGGTGAAAGTGGACACAGAAATCTTTGTTTCCCACTCATGACGATCTGTACGTCACAAACCGGTCAGAATTGCTTCCAAAAGAATAACTTCGTGTAGTGGGACATGAGATTTAAGAGCCTCTAAAGCTTTTAAATGGCTACTCAATGATTAATTAATTGCTTATAATCGGTTTCTGTACCATAGTCGACTTTGGGTAAGGCGAACAAAGCATTTTCGTGTCTGGCTGCAATTATGTTTGAATAACTAGTCATTTGTACACACTGTAGCTGTTCGTTGCAGCCGGTGTGACCGAGCAGTTCTAGGCGCTTCAGTCTGGAACCGCGCGACCGCTACGGTCGCAGGTTGGAATCCTGCCTCGGGCATGGATGTGTATGATGTTCCTAGGTTAGTTAGGTTTAAGTAGTTCTAAGTTCTAGGAGACTGATGATCCGAGATGTTAAGTCCCATAGTGCTCAGAACCATTTTTTTGTTCGTTGCACATTTTTTACATTGTTTTCACATCTTCGGAAATGCCATTTTTGGCTATGTTATGATGATCTGAAAATAGGTCGCGGCCCGAAACTAGTCGTCGAGTGAATAAAAAAAGCAATTTTGCACTGGTGTTTTCGTTTTACTCATTAACGGAAGTAGCTGACCCACAGCTATTTCAGCATGCTTCAAGTTTGTAAATTTTTTCTGTGTTTAGCTTGTTTAATTAGGTGCACCTTAAAATTGGACTCCTTTTCCACTATGTCTGGCAAACTTTCCTGTAATCTAGTCAAAGCATCAGCTTTAATTTTATCCTTGTCACTTATGTGTAATGTTTCGAAGTTGTGTTCCTCCACAGATAATGATCATTTGACTAAATGTGGCTCTAACAATTTACAACCGAGTAGAAATTGTAAAACTTTCCGATCACAGTATACCTTTACGTGTTTTCCATGTATGTAATAATGAAATTTTTCCAAAGCCCAGACCATGTCGAGACAGTTGCTGAATATGACCTTTCACACTCTTGTTAACATTCTGCAGGCAAAACCCATTGTATGTACCTCAGATGTTCCATTTTCTTATACAGTTTGCAGTAATCATGACCCAAGACCTGAACATGAAGCATGTGTAGCAATGCAAGAGTCTGCTCATGTCTAGATGGTGTAATATTTTTGAATGGACTAAGGCATGTTTACTTTTATTGACTGCTGCTTGACACTCCTATGTCCAATATCACGGCATATTCTTTCTTAAAACTTTAGTAAATTGCCATTGTTTAGCAGTCTTCTAAAGAATTAGTTGATTCTCATGTGTAGATGTTGTTGTTGTTGTGGTCTTCAGTCCTGAGACTGGTTTGATGCAGCTCTCCATGCCACTCTATCCTGTGCAAGCTTTTTCATCTCCCAGTACCTACTGCAATCTACATCCTTCTGAATCTGCTTAGTGTATTCATCTCTTGGTCTCCCTCTACGATTTTTACCCTCCACGCTGCCCTCCAATACTAAATTGGTGATCCCTTGATGCCTCAGAACATGTCCTACCAACCGATCCCTTCTTCTGGTCAAGTTGTGCCACAAACGTCTCTTCTCCCCAATCCTATTCAATACTTCCTCATTAGTTATGTGATCTACCCATCTAATCTTCAGCATTCTTCTGTAGCACCACATTTCGAAAGCTTCTATTCTCTTCTTGTCCAAACTATTTATCGTCCATGTTTCACTTCCATACATGGCTACACTCCACACGAATACTTTCAGAAATGACTTCCTGACACTTAAATCAATACTGGATGTTAACAAATTTCTCTTCTTCAGAAACGCTTTCCTTGCCATTGCCAGCCTATATTTTATATCCTCTCTACTTCGACCATCATCAGTTATTTTGCTCCCCAAATAGCAAAACTCCTTTACTACTTTAAGTGCCTCATTTCCTAATCTAATTCCCTCAGCATCACCCGACTTAATTAGACTACATTCCATTATCCTTGTTTTGCTTTTGTTGATGTTCATCTTATATCCTCCTTTCAAGACACTGTCCATTCCATTCAATTGCTCTTCCAAGTCCTTTGCTGTCTCTGACAGAATTACAATGTCATCGGCGAACCTCAAGGTTTTTATTTCCTCTCCATGAATTTTAATACCTACTCCGAATTTTTCTTTTGTTTCCTTTACTGCTTGCTCAATATACAGATTGAACAACATCGGGGAGAGGCTACAACCCTGTCTTACTCCCTTCCCAACCACTGCTTCCCTTTCATGTCCCTCGACTCTTATAACTGCCACCTGTTTTCTGTACAAATTGTAAATAGCCTTTCGCTCCCTGTATTTTACCCCTGCCACTTTCAGCATTTGAAAGAGCGTATTCCAGTCAACATTGTCAAAAGCTTTCTCTAAGTCTACAAATGCTAGAAACGTAGGTTTGCCTTTCCTTAATCTTTCTTCTAAGATAAGTCGTAAGGTCAGTATTGCCTCACGTGTTCCAGTGTTTCTACGGAATCCAAACTGATCTTCCCCGAGGTTGGCTTCTACTAGTTTTTCCATTCGTTTGTAAAGAATTCGTGTTAGTATTTTGCAGCTGTGACTTATTAAGCTGATAGTTCGGTAATTTTCACATCTGTCAACACCTGCTTTCTTTGGGATTGGAATTATTATATTCTTCTTGAAGTCTGAGGGTATTTCGCCTGTTTCATACATCTTGCTCACCAGATGGTAGAGTTTTGTCAAGACTGGCTCTCCCACGGTCGTCAGTAGTTCCAATGGAATATTGTCTACTCCGGGGGCCTTGTTTCGACTCAGGTCTTTCAGTGCTCTGTCAAACTCTTCACGCAGTATCGTATCTCCCATTTCATCTTCATCTACATCCTCTTCCATTTCCATAATATTGTCCTCAAGTACATCGCCCTTGTATAGACCCTCTATATACTCCTTCCACCTTTGTGCTTTCCCTTCTTTGCTTAGAACTGGGTTTCCATCTGAGCTCTTGATATTCATACCAGTCGTCCTCTTATCTCCAAAGGTCTCTTTAATTTTCCTGTAGGCGGTATCTATCTTACCCCTAGTGAGATAGGCCTCTACATCCTTACATTTGTCCTCTAGCCATCCCTGCTTAGCCATTTTGCACTTCCTGTCGATCTCATTTTTGAGACGTTTGTATTCCTTTTTGCCTGTTTCACTTACTGCATTTTTATATTTTCTCCTTTCATCAATTAAATTCAATATTTCTTCTGTTACCCAAGGATTTCTACTAGCCCTCGTCTTTTTACCTACTTGATCCTCTGCTGCCTTCACTACTTTGTCCCTCAAAGCTACCCATTCTTCTTCTACTGTATTTATTTCCCCCATTCCTGTCATTTGCTCCCTTATGCTCTCCCTGAATCTCTGTACAACCTCTGGTTCTTTCAGTTTATCCAGGTCCCATTTCCTTAAATTCCCATCTTTTTGCAGTTTCTTCAGTTTTAATCTACAGGTCATAACCAATAGATTGTGGTCAGAGTCCACATCTGCCCCTGGAAATGTCTTACAATTTAAAACCTGGTTCCTAAATCTCTGTCTTACCATTATATAATCTATCTGATGTAGCTATTAAAAATCATCCACACATAACATCACTTTGTCGAGAAATTGTGGTCCCAGTTCTGTAATAAAATCTACAGCAAAAGAAAGTACACTGAACTGGTGACTCCTGCCCCCAAGAAGGAATACTGTGTAGTTTCTGGAATTCTCTGATATGCGGATCTGTCAGTACGAAGCCCTCAGATCGATACTAGTTAAGTACCGATGTTGCTCGAGCATCTGACGTCTCATTTGTAGTGACACAATTACTTTATTAATTTCTGATATGTCGATTACAAATACTTGTTATTAGAGTATGACTCTCATTCATCAAAACACTGAGACTGTTTATCATTGACACACAGTAATTATTTCTGTAGTATGTATACCCAGTCACTCTGGCAGTATCTGTCATGCTGTGCTCTAGGTTTCAATAGATACACCACGTGAAAGGTTATTAATACCGTTCCTATCATGCATAAATTCTAACTAGTTATGCAGTCACAGTTAAGCCTTTAATGATTAGGAATGTTCAGTTCAGTGCTCCATTGCCTATATTCAATTTAAGCTGCGCCTGCCACTTCACACTTCACGATTTTACACAAATATCTCCCAAAAACTTCCGGTCTCAATGGCGAAGTGGGTATACGATGGATCTCGCTCATCTTATCAAAAAATTTCTCACCTTAATGTTTACCATGGTACTTGCGTTTCATAGGGAGGCTCCTTCCATTATTGCACTAACGGCCACCTGGACTAAATCCTGCATTTGCCCTTTTATACATCAGTATCATTGCATAACACACATGATTGCACATCCACGTTATACCACGGCATAACTGTGCTGCAGGTATATGTGCTGCTCTCACTTAACTGCAGTGCTCACACGAGAGGACCAACTATGGTCGTATTTAGTTTGTTGGTGGAGCATGATGTTCTTTTTAACACCCACTATCCATGCAGACTAGTTTTGTGGTGGCGACCAGTTTTGATTCTCTGTTTGAAGTTCGAGTTGTTGCTTGGGTTGGGTATGTGCCCATCTTTAAGTTTATGTTATTTGCGTGGGATGGTCCTGTGTGGCTCGATATGTGATTCCCACATGAGTTCTGTGTCTATTTTGCCATTTCTGATCACCATTCACGTCTGGACTGTTGCTGTATACCAGGTTGAACCAGTGATCATTACTCCTCTCTTTACAGAAATGCGGAATTCTGCTTTGATGTTGCTATCTGCTTATATTCGCAGGTCCGCTACTGCTGTGCCATCACAGTACTTTTCTGGTGTGATTCTTGTGGCACCCACTGACTGCCATCCGCTGCCGAGAGCTTCACTTTCATTCATCGCGTATCAAGTTCAGCGAATCAAGTGCAGGCTCAATTGCTCTAAGCTCGCCACTTCCAGATGGATTAATTTTCTCTTTGTGTTGTGCGGGTAACTTCGATTTTCAAAGTATAATAACATCTTTGTGAGCCCTGGTTTCATCCGAGAATCTCGTTTTGTTTGGATTAAGTTCAAAGTATTTTCTTAAAATGCCATGTGTTATGCTGTAGGGCTATGTATTGTACACTTATTTTCAAAGTCGCTCCTGTATGGATACCGAGCAATATTTATTTAAGAAATTTCTTCCAAATTCTGCATTAATTTTGAAATTTTTGGCTTTTTCTGTGGCCCAAAAAGTGTCATTTCCTTGTCTGTAAGCTGTTATAAATTTCATCCTTTCTTGGTAGTTCTTTTTTTAGGTAACACATCCCTAAACCCTCTTCTGAACTCAGATGTTGTGACATTTTCTCTGGAAAAAAATTCTGAGATTGCCTCATTTCAGAATGCTCTCTTCCAACAGTATAGCAGATAATGTCAGTCCTGAAGCCACTTGACTGAATAAACTGTCTGTGTAGGAACTGTCTGGTGTATTCTCCTCTTCGAATTGTAGGTGTTCATTTAGAAATGCATCACCCGCATGTATGCTTACTGGTGATGGAACATACATGGCACCTTTCGCTGCTGCTATCTCTTGCCATAGGTAGTTGACCTCAGGGTCTACTTGTTCACGCCACTGTGGTGTTTCATGCTTCAACTCATTCTTCATCTATATAAATTGATTTTTTTACCAAGTCGTTAGAAGCGCTGTGCTCACGTATCACTTCTAGACTCACACTCTGTGCACCAGCATGTAATTCAGTCTTGAGCGATTCATAAATTTGCAGCTCTTGCTCCCTTAACCATGGCAAAAAAGTCATTTGCAAATTCCCTGCATTTCTCATCAAATCTTTCTTTGATCGTATCCACTTGCTACACATCTAAATTCTGAAATTGATTCATAAGCTGTTGTACCGATGTTTCCATTGCGCTTTGTGCGATTGTTAGTGTGATGTATTTGGTGATTACTGTATCACGATCAGTATCCCCTGATATGAGTCTTTTAATGATGTAATCACAGAACGTAAGTATTGGGGCAAGGCCGGGTTCTACCCCAAAGTATCGTTATCCAAACTGGCGGCGATGACGTCCTCCAACATGGCGGCTGCGACGTCATCTGATGACATCATCCAAGATGGTCGATTTTGGTGGGAAGTTTGAATTTTGGGAGGAAAATAGGTCAATTGAGCTACCTCCAATAACCTACCACCCCCTCCCCTCCCCTCCCCTCCCCTAGAAAATCAGGAGAATGTATCACACAACAGTTACCTCTACTACTCTAAAAAAAACTGCGGGAAAGAAATGGCAGTTGGGCTACCTCCACTAAGCTATGCCATCCAAATGGCACCTCTTCCTATGAACTGGTGCCAAGTATGAATTTTGGCAGTAAAGAAGGGTCACTTGGGCTATCTCTACTAACATAGGAAAATGGTGGGAAAGAAAGGGCAGTTGGGCTACCTCCACTACGTTAAGTCACGTGACTACTCTTCCTAGGGATTGGCAGGGAGAGGATTCGACCCGTGCTTGACATAAGTCTTTATTATTTTGCATGTACTATTTTATTTAAACAATTAGAGGCACTACCACCACCCAGTGTGGTCGCCAAGGGGTCCAGCCTCCAACTGAACTAGTACACAGGACTACAACCAGAGGATGCTGCCATCCCTCCTGTGATGTAATCCTAGATGGTGGGAGAAATGGCAGGAAACAGTATGGTCACCATGGGGTCCGGACTCCAACTTACCTAGTACACAATACCACTGCCAGAGGGCACTCTGATCTGTGACATAATCCAAGATGGCCACCACGACGCCAGCTGATGACAGAAGTACCATTATCAAAGATGGCAGGAAACAGTGTGTTCGCCATGAGATCTGGGTCTAGTACACAGTACCACCACCAGAGAGTGCTCTAGTCTGTTCTGTGACGTAATCCAAGATGACAGCATGGGGTGGGGGAAATGGCAGGAAAAGGAGGAAGTGTTTCCACCATGAGATCTCGAGTCCAACTGACCTAATACACAAAGCTGCCACCAGAGGGTGCTGTCATCCATCCTGTGACATAATCTGAGATGGTGGTCTGGAGGGGGAAGGTGGTGCAGAAATGAGTCAGCCTGTGCAGGGGTGCTGGAGAGAGCCAGGAAAGTGTGTATTTATTTTGGAACAATTTATTTAGGGATGGATTTTGAAAGTTAGTATATTTATCACACTGATACAAAACACACACTCTGTCATATTTGGGGTCACACAACACAGCCCACAGACCTGTTAACTACTCCTAAATAACAACTCCTAAATTACTGAAGTAATTTCAGTACAGACATGCAACTCCTTCTAAATAATGCAGTACACTGATGAGTAGACACGCTCAGTACTCATAATCCGTCCAAATAAAGCATAGAACAGCCTACAGACCTGATCGCAGAATAATGCAACAGACACCTGCAGGCAACCACCATCCACCGCCCCTTTTCCACTTGTTCGCACAGAAGGCTACCGCACACACTTCCGGAAGTTGAGATGCACCGGCAGCTGTCAAACCACACATGTGCCAGCAACCATGAGGTTGTGACCTCCCTTTTATGCTTGACACCTGAGAAATTTCTCTCGAAATACATGATCACCTAGGCACCACTGCTGATGTGACCTGATGGGACTGAAGACCTATTTGCAGAGCACGTCGATGCTGCCACGAACTACCGCTGGACACAAGCCAGCATGACATGCACCACCGCAAAGTGTGCGTGTGTAGCTACAAACCATCGGAAGTCCATCTAACAAGGTTCTCAATCTTTTACTGATGTCACATGGCTATCTAAAATAAGAACCAAGTTGAACTCTTGGACACAGTATAGTGCCCCAGAAATACTTAATGTCCGCTTTCTTGATGTCTCAGCTTGTCTGCATGGAAATTATTGCCCTAACAGAACCTGTTTACGAAAATAGCACATAATAACGTCAAATGCATTCTTCCTCACAGTCCTAATGTGGCACCCCGTCCATCACGATGTGTTACCCTTCCTGCTCTCAACAAACACAAATGTTCTCACTGCTATGTAGAGACTCCTATGTCCTAGCGCAAAGAGTGTTTTGTGAATGTATCAAGCATTATTACTGGCTCTTATCAAACTTACCCTCCAAATTACTGATGTCACTGGTGTGGAAGCTCTGCCCACCTTTTCTTTTTTCTGCAGATGGGACTTTCAGAGGCAGAAAACTATTTTACACAGATCGCCATAGTGCATCAACAATTAAACACTGAAAAGCGCCCCTACATATCGTCAAATACAGAAAGACTCTTACTCAATTACACTGCTCTCCCACTTAGGACAGGAGCTTGAATATTAGAGCGTGAAACCGATCTCCAATCCAGCAATATATCACTGTGTATTGTGTCGATGTAGTAAACATACAGTTCCTACCCTGAACCATACAAAATCTTCCCTTTTATGTCATTCGTACATATGCCGCAAAGACAGGCAGCATAGTATATACCCCTCACAGCATTAGATATTTCCCTGCGAGGTCGGCGGTCATCCACACCCAACAGTTGGCCAGAGCAACCTCAGTGGACTGAAGTCACTCTCAAAACTGTTTTACGAATGTGGGCTCACGTCTCCTTGGAATAAACTTGTTACTGTTTCTGGTTTGGACCTGCTTGCTTGTTTCTGTGGTGTCACCGCCAGACACCACACTTGCTAGGTGGTAGCCTTTAAATCTGCCACGGTCCGTTAGTATACGTCGGACCCGCGTGTCGCCACTGTCAGTGATTGCAGACCGAGCGCCACCACACGGCAGGTCTAGAGAGACTTCCTAGCACTCGCCCCAGTTGTACAGCCGACTTTGCTAGGAAAGGTTCACTGACAAATACGCTCTCATTTGCCGAGACGATAGTTAGCATAGCCTTCAGCTATGTCATTTGCTATGACCTAGCAAGGCGCCATTATCAATAGATATTTAACTTGTGATGCCTGTACCATCAGACCGATGTTCTCCAATTATGGATTAAAGTTAAGTATTCTACCAGCTACGTACCTTTTTTATTAGACTCAACTCCTATAACTGTTCCAGACCTCACGACAATCTGCGTGAGCTTAAAAGCGTGCACTTCGGCCTCCTCTAGCAACACGGTGTTGGCTCTTCTGCCAACACTTCAGTTTCCTACACCCATCTCCAGATTCTGGGATTACAAGAACACATGTATTTTCGCATTGTTTGCCATAATATTATGCATTTTCGCGGTACCTCTCGATATCAATCACACAGCAGTAGCCCACTGATTGCTCATGCAACATAATTCCGAAGACATAGACAGGAAATTATTTCTCTACAAATTTTAGCGCTTATCTTGTCTACAAGGACCTTTACATGAGGATACAAAACAAATAGAAAAAACTGATATGTCCATTCTCGAATACCGATGTCAGTGCTGTAACAGTTTCCAAATCATCCATATAATTTACAAGGTCAACTTAGGTGATTATCATGTCTAAAGAACCGTGACTCCCACATGCTAGATGCACACACCATAGTCGATCTTCCCTCAAATAAATAAAGGTGTGAAATGTGCAGAAGCAGTCAATCGAACAATTTACATGGGGGGGGGGGGGGGGGGGGGGGAGAGATAACAGTCCAGCACAAACGCAACTCCATATTCAATCTTCTCAAATTTCCACTTGATCACGAAAACTGTCCAACGCATACTAAGTATTAGCTATTTGGTCGTCTACAGGAAACACGGTTAATTCATCTACATTCCTACACTCCAACAGGCCTTTCCATTATGACAGCTCCTAACATTAACGGGAAATGTGAATCATTCCCACCACAGGCCACCCATACACAGTATCACCCTACGAAATCGGTCAATACATATTTGATCACTATACTTACAATTAAATATTGCGATTGGGGTTTTGGTTGAATGACATTTAACAATGGGCAAAGTATCGGAAATACATCCTGCTGACGGCTATGGCTTCAGAAATACACTCCTGGAAATTGAAATAAGAACACCGTGAATTCATTGTCCCAGGAAGGGGAAACTTTATTGACACATTCCTGGGGTCAGATACATCACATGATCACACTGACAGAACCACAGGCACATAGACACAGGCAACAGAGCATGCACAATGTCGGCACTAGTACAGTGTATATCCACCTTTCGCAGCAATGCAGGCTGCTATTCTCCCATGGAGACGATCGTAGAGATGCTGGATGTAGTCCTGTGGAACGGCTTGCCATGCCATTTCCACCTGGCGCCTCAGTTGGACCAGCGTTCGTGCTGGACGTGCAGACCGCGTGAGACGATGCTTCATCCAGTCCCAAACATGCTCAATGGGGGACAGATCCGGAGATCTTGCTGGCCAGGGTAGTTGACGTACACCTTCTAGAGCACGTTGGGTGGCACGGGATACATGCGGACGTGCATTGTCCTGTTGGAACAGCAAGTTCCCTTGCCGGTCTAGGAATGGTAGAACGATGGGTTCGATGACGGTTTGGATGTACCGTGCACTATTCAGTGTCCCCTCGACGATCACCAGTGGTGTACGGCCAGTGTAGGAGATCGCTCCCCACACCATGATGCCGGGTGTTGGCCCTGTGTGCCTCGGTCGTATGCAGTCCTGATTGTGGCGCTCACCTGCACGGCGCCAAACACGCATACGACCATCATTGGCACCAAGGCAGAAGCGACTCTCAGCGCTGAAGACGACACGTCTCTATTCGTCCCTCCATTCACGCCTGTCGCGACACCACTGGAGGCGGGCTGCACGATGTTGGGGCGTGAGCGGAAGACGGCCTAACGGTGTGCGGGACCGTAGCCCAGCTTCATGGAGACAGTTGCGAATGGTCCTCGCCGATACCCCAGGAGCAACAGTGTCCCTAATTTGCTGGGAAGTGGCGGTGCGGTCCCCTACGGCACTGCGTAGGATCCTACGGTCTTGGCGTGCATCCGTGCGTCGCTGCGGTCTGGTCCCAGGTCGACGGGCACGTGCACCTTCCGCCGACCACTGGCGACAACATCGATATACTGTGGAGACCTCACGCCCCACGTGTTGAGCAATTCGGCGGTACGTCCACCCGGCCTCCCGCATGCCCACTATACGCCCTCGCTCAAAGTCCGTCAACTGCACATACGGTTCACGTCCACGCTGTCGCGGCATGCTACCAGTGTTAAAGACTGCGATGGAGCTCCGTATGCCACGGCAAACTGGCTGACACTGACAGCGGCAGTGCACAAATGCTGCGCAGCTAGCGCCATTCGACGGCCAACACCGCGGTTCCTGGTGTGTCCGCTGTACCGTGCGTGTGATCATTGCTTGTACAGCCCTCTCGCAGTGTCCGGAGCAAGTATGGTGGGTCTGACACACCGGTGGCAATGTGTTCTTTTTTCCATTTCCAGGAATGTAGAAATATGTGTACCATTCTTATGACTTTACACACTCTTCCCTCTGCTATCACAGTATTCCACAGTCATCTCCTTTGCACATGTCGGAACATAAACACATACTTTATAAGCCTGATGCTCAAGGTAAATCTATCACGCATCCCCTACTCCTGAAACTTAATAATAAAGTAAAATTTTGAAACTGCTGAATGAAACTGACATACTGAATGCTGTTGGGTAAACAGAACCTACCGTCACTTTGTGTGTCTTTATCATTTAAACACTGAACTACATAATTTGCCCAGACTAACAGAACACAGATGTTCCTGTTCATTAACTACTCATAATATCCAACGGTAATGCAAGCTGACTGCTTTAAAATTAACTCAAAAGAATGATCCTGAATTAGTGGAAATCCTGACAATAACCTGTACAATACGTAAGTCGCTTACCTGACAAAAAATCTTCATTACCCGAACTACAGCAATGCCGCAAGCAACAATACAGCCAACTAAATAAAAGATTCTAACAATTGAAGCCTCTAACTGCTAATAGCAATTGGTTAGCAAAGGAAAGATTTTGTTAAGCAAACAATGTATTCCCCTTAAGAATGTGACTCCCAGTTCAAAATGTTATCGCCAATGTTGACTGGTGGTCAATGCTAAATACTCGTAGAAACAGATAAATTACAGCAGGTTTGTCAGTAACGTCGATAAAGTGCTGGCTGCATGGTCTCGATCTGCAATGACTAAAATAATTATAAGTTGTTGGTAAAAATAATATATATTGTACTTAACTGGTCGTACAGGATTCTTCTTGGTTGCATACATATAATTATAAACAGATAGCCATTGATGCCTCACTTAGGCCATCCGTTGCTAAGCGCCTTGTTAGAAGTTGCTTCCTATCAGCTGAAGGCTATGGTACTTTATTAGTTGACGTCCCAAGCAAGAGTGGACGAGAGCTCACTAGAAACTTGATACAAGCCTTAGTCTTTTTAAAGGCTGAGCGGGCCGTTGATAAGACGATTGCGTAACCACATGCAAGCATATCTACTGTGAGAGGCCCCTGAGGGGGGGCCAGGGAGCAGGATACTGTGTGAGGTGTGGTGCTACAAAAGAATAAAATCGCTTCTCGGCTTTTGGCAAGATCAATGTGTAGTATTTATTAACGATAATATATCATACAATCACCAACAAATAAGTGGTACCTCTAATATGGAAGATTGTAAATTTGTTGGTGATTGTATGATATATTATCATTAATAAATACTACACATTGATCTTGCCAAAAGCCGAGAAGCGATTTTATTCTTTTGTAGCACCACACCTCACACAGTATCCTGCTCCCTGGCCCCCCCTCAGGGGCCTCTCACAGTAGATATGCTTGCATGTGGTTACGCAATCGTCTTATCAACGGCCCGCCTCCCGGGTGCAACGATACTAATACGGACTGCGGTCGATGACTGCAACCCCTAACAAGTGTGGTATCGAACGTCGATGCCACATTCCTCCCCCGTTAATCTGTGAACGGCCGATGAATATGGCTTACGGCCGCCGGGTGGACGACCCCATGCTGACGTAGTCGAGGGGCCGGGGAGCCTGACTGCAGGCGAGGCACGCCCACCTGCACCCTGCCATTCGGACTATGGGGAGACAGGAATCGCCTGGAAACCTGCTCCAGGGTGCACGTCAACATGAGCTGTCTGCGCTTCAACAACAATGGGAGGAGCTAAAGGGTCGACTCCATCGTGTCGGGGCACCCGACCGGCAACAAAGACTGGAAACCAGGCAATCCAGACTGTTCTACGGCATTGTACGGCGTTGTAACTGGAATTTCCCTGTGCCCTATCACAGTCGAAGGCACCTGGTCCGTACGGTCATCCGGTCGCTGCAGCCATGCTGGCACTGCGGGCGGCTCCGGAGCGAGGCACGGCGTCCGCACTGGCGCGTCGTCGGGTGACAAAGGCGGAGCTACGGGCGCTGGCAGCCAGGGACGAGAAGAGCAAGGAAGAGGTCGATGACTACAACCCCTAACAAGTGTGGTATCGAACACTGACACCACATTCCTCCCCCGCTAATCTGTGAATGGCCGTCGAATACGGCTTACGACCACTGGGTGGAGGACCGGAGTCGTCCGCAGTGCCAGCATCGCTGCAGCGCCCAGATGACCGTATGGACCAGGTGCCTTCGACTGTGATAGGGCACAGGGAAATTCCAGTTACAACGCCGTCCGCCACCGTAAAACAGTCTGCACTTCCTGGTTTCCGCGGGGGCAGCCCCATCGGCACCGACACTGGAAACGTAGAGCAAGCGGCAAAGACCCCACGACTAAAGAGGCCCACCTGATTCTGATGCCTGTGCATCTCACCAGACGGACCTGATGTGACAAATATAGCGCGGCCAAGATGGCGAAGAATGCACACTTTCAACCATCGGCGATTGCCGCGGAAATGAGGAAAATATCAGGTGGCAAGAATTTGTGGGTCTGCCGTGGCAAAGAAACTCTATGCGGAAGATGCGACAAATTCATCACAGTTCGGTGAGGACGACCATGTAACAATTTAACCGACGAAGTACCGTCGCGGGGCTGAGATCGGTACGAAGATAAAAACAACAAAAGAGCGTCTTCGCGAGAATGAGTCGTGCAATGTAGACATTGCGACTTAAATGTCCGAACGAATCTTTCAGTGGCTCCATCCAACTGAGGGAAGAACGTTACTGAAGTTAAATGGTGAATACCATTAGCTTCACAAAAGGTTTCGAACTCTGCAGGCACAAATTGAGGTCCATTGTCAGTGACAATGACTTGTGGCAATCCTTCTATGCAAAATATAGAAGACAAAGTTTTGATAGTAGCAGACGACTTCGTTGATTACATGCGAACAATAAATGGAAAACCGCTAAAAGTCTCAACAAGAATTAACGATTGTGCGTCCCAAAAAGGACCACCGAAATCGAAATGTAAGCGATTCCATGGCAAAGAGAAAAATTTTTTCGGTGGTGCGGATTGCTTTTCTGCACACACAGAACAAGAAGAACAAATCTTGGTTATATCAGCATCAACTCCAAACCAGGTACAGTGACGGTGAGCTAACTGTTTTGCCCGTATTATACCCCAATCATCTTGGTGAAGAAGTCGTAGCACAGCTGACTGCGAAGAACGTGGAACAACAACATGAAACTGATCGTTTTCCGTGTGGAGGAAGATGACAACGTGCAACATGGTGGACAAATAGTCGTTGTCGGCGAAAAAAAAAAAAAAAGAAAAAAGACGGACCAACGGATCTCCAATCCGATTTTTAAACAAAGGCCATTGCGTAGTGACATAACACAAAACAACACTTAATACTGGATCGTTAGCTGTTGTAGCGAAACGACGAAAGTCAACAGTAAAACTTTCTACAGCATCATCATTTTGCACATCAATGAACATACAAGCCTGTTCGGAAGAGTCGAACAGCGTGTCTTCAGCTATTGGCAATCGGGATAACGCATCGGCGTTACCGTGCTGGGCAGCAGGCCGATACAAGATGTCGTAACGGTACCACGACAAAAACAGTGACAAATGAATAAATTTTAGACCTGTACACGGAGGCACGGGCTTTGACAGATGAAACAAAAACTTCAAAGGCTTATGGTCGGTGTAAACTGTAAACTTGCGACCATCGTGGAATTCTGTAACTCCAAAAATCAAAGCGAGAGCTTCCTTCTCGATCTGCGAGTAGTTACGCTGCGCAAAAGAGTATCTTCGATGCAAATGCGATCGGGCGATCGCGCAAACCAATTCTGTGAGAAAGAACAGCTCCGATCCGGAAATCGGGAGCATCAACCATGAGGACAAGAGCTTTTGTAGGATCGAAGGGCGTAAGAAATGTACTAAATAACATCGCAGATTTAAGCTGCTGAAAGGCATGTTCGCATTCAGGCGACCAATTGGACTGAACGTTCTTTCGACATAGTCGATGTAACGGTGTTGCAAGAGATGATGCATGAGGCAAAATCTTGTGATAAAAATTGAGCTTTCCAAGGACGGATTGTAATTCTTTAACTGTCTTGGGCGCTGGTAACCCTGATATTGCTCTTAAATGATCCGGACTTGGAGGGATGTCTTGAGAGTTTATTATGTGTCTCAAGTAGGATAACTGTTCAGAAAAAATGTACCCTTGTCCTTATTGAGTTTAAGTCCATTTTCACGTAACACTTCAAATAACTGTCTCAAATTATGCAAATGTTCATGCTGTGTAGAACCAGAAACTACGATGTCAGCTAGGTAATTACACACTGAAGGAGTCTGTAAGTACTGCTGAAATAGTGCTGGGCAGAGGCACATCCGAACGGAAGCCTCTTAAATTCGTAGAGACCTAAATGAGTATTCACAACAAGAATCTTTTGGGATTCATCATCCACAGGAATTTGAAGATATGCACCTTGCAAACATAAATTAGAAAAATATTTGCTTGGACACAATTTGTCAAACAAATCTTTTAGACATGGCAAAGGAAACGTTGCCACAACAAGTTGAGGATTGACGGTGGCTTTAAAATCCATGCACAGTCGCAATTTGCTTGATGGTTTCGTTAAGACACCCAACGGTGAAGCCCATAGTGATGCTGTCAATGGTTTAATCACTCTTTGTTCCTCAAGTTCATGCCATGTTTTAGCAACTTTGTCTCGAACTCGAAGCTCATGAGGCACTGTGCGGGCGCGGAAAAATTTAGGCTGTGCATTGTCCTTCAGTTCAATATGCGCCTGAAAGTTTTTCACGCAACCTAAACCTGGCGAAAAAATGTCAGCATACTCTTGACACAGTTCGAAAACACTGTTTGTGGGAACACGTTTAGTGACAGCTTCTACGTAATCATGCACAGTTAAGGAGAATACATCAAATAAATCTAGACCAAAAATATTTACAGTTGAGGGTGAACACACTACATGAAAAGAAACCACTTGAGTTTGTCCACGGTACGTCGCTGATACACTGCAGATTCATAAAATCTGGATACTTTGACTACTGTAGGTAGCTAACGTAACATTTGCGTTACGCGATGGGGGTGAACCAAGCAATTCGTAAGTTTTACGATTCACGAATGAAACAGACGCTCCAGTGTCCAACTGAAAAGGAATCGTATGATTCTGAATGTTCAAGTCTACAAAAAGTTTGTTCTGTCGTCGGTCACGTCATGTCATTCTGAGAAGCAATGGTCACTGGGAAATGTTGACGGGCAGATCGTGCGTGGCGGGACTTGTAGCATCGGCGTGCACTGGCATCACAAGCAAAATTGTCACACTCGGGCAACATCACAGGTACTGGAGGCGAACTTACAATATTTATTTCCATTGCTTTTGGGAAGATGTGGTTCATCTGTAAAGGAGACCGCTTATAAAACACTAATACGACCCATTCTTGAGTACTGCTCGAGCGTTTGGGATCCCTATCAGGTCGGATTGAGTGAGGACATAGAAGCAATTCAGAGGCGGGTTGCTAGATTTGTTACTGGTAGGTTTGATCATCACGCAAGTGTTACGGAAATGCTTCATGAACTCTGGTGGGAGTCTCTAGAGGAAAGGAGGTGTTCTTTTCGTGAATAGCTACTGAGGAAATTTAGAGAACCAGCATTTGAGGCTGCCTGCAGTACAATATTATTGCCGCCAATTTATATTTCGCGGAAAGACCACAAGTATAAGATAAAAGAGATTAGGGCTCGTAGAGAGGCATGATGCCAGTCATTTTTCTCTCGTTCTGTTTGGGAGTGGAACAGGGAGAGAACATGCTAGTTGTGGTACGAGGTACCCTGCGCCATGCACCGTATGGTGGATTGCGGAGTATGTATGTAGATGTAGATGTATTTCGGAAACCATTTCGTCAGAAGCTACTTTGTCCGGAAACATAATACGGACCGTCAGATTTTTGTCTTTTGAGGCACACTGCCTGGACATGTACCTTCTTGTTGCAAAAATGGCACACGGCCTTGTGCTATGAGCAGTTCTGGCGCGAGTGCTTAGCATTGCATTGCGGGCACGAGTGCAAAGTAGGCGGCTTTGGCCGGCGCGTAACACGTGTCTGTTCCCTGGAAGTGAAATGGGCAGGCGCAATCCGAGTCGGTACAGCATCAGGTATGTGTGATGCGTGCGCAGACAGCTTGCAAACCTGACAGACAGCTGGAGGCGACTCAAAAGAATTTGCAGCAAAGTCCAAAGTGTCCTGACTGTCCAAAATGTCTAACACCTGTTCTAAGGTGGGCTTAGATAATTTAAGAATTTGCTCTCTAATGTGTGTGTGTCTGATTGCGCAATAGCGCCCCATACCATTATGTCAGAATATGATATGCCACAAGAACATAAAAATTCACAGTCGCGAGTGAGGCCTTGACAACTGGCTGATACCACGCCGACACAACATAAAAGCGCATGCAGCCGTGTTGTACCTCGGATGTCATATGCAGCAATGTTGTTGTTGCTTGGTCTTCTGACCTGAGACCGGTTTGATGCAGTTCTCCATGCTACTCTATCCTGTGCAAGTTTCTTCATCTCCCAATACCTGCTGCAAACTATATCCTTCTGAATCTGTTTAGTGTATTCATCTCTTGGTCTCCTCTACGATTTTTACCATCTACACTGCCCTCCAATACTAAACTGGTGATCCCTTGATGCCTCAGAACATGTCCTACCGACCGATCCCTTCTTCTAGTCAAGTTGTGCCACAAACTCCTCTTCTCCCCAATCCTATTCAATACCTCCACATTAGTTATGTGATCTACCCATCTAATCTTCAGCATTCTTCTGTAGCACCACATTTCGAAAGCTTCTATTCTCTTCTTGTCTAAACTATTTATCGTCCATTTCTCACTTCTATACATGGCTACCCTCCATACAAATACTTTCAGAAACGATTTCCTGGCACTTAAATCTATACTCGATGTTCACAAATTTCTCTTCTTCAGAAACGCTTTCCTTGCCATTACCAGTCTACATTTGATTCCTCTCTACTTCGACCATCATCAGTTATTTTGCTCCCCAAATAGCAAAACTCCTTTACTACTTTAAGTGTCTCATTTCCTAATCTAATTCCCTCAGCATCACCCGACTTAATTCGACTACATTCCATTATCCTCGTTTTGGTTATGTTGATGTTCATCTTATACACTCCTTTCATGACATTGTCCATTCCGTCCAACTTCTCTTCCAAGTCCTTTGCTGTCTCTGATAAAATTACAATGTCATCGGCGAACCTCAAAGTTTTTATTTCTTCTCCATGGATTTTAATACCTTACTCTGAATTTTTCTTTTGTTTCCTTCACTGCTTACTCAATATACAGATTGAATAACATCGGGGATAGGCTACAACCCTGTCTTACTCCCTTCCCAACCACTGCTTCCCTTTCATGCCCCTCGACTCTTATAACTGCCATCTTGTTTCTGTACAAATTGTAAATAGCCTTTCGCTCCCTGTATTTCACCCCTGCTACCTTCAGAATTTGAAAGAGAGTATTCCAGTCAACATGGTCAAAAGCTTTCTCTAAGTCTACAAATGCAAGAAACGTAGGTTTGCCTTACCTTAATCTATCTTATAAGATATGTCGTAAGGTCAGTATTGCCTCACATGTTCCAATATTTCTACGGAATCCAAACTGATCTTCCCCGAGGTCGGCTTCTACCAGTTTTTCCATTCGTCTGTAAAGAATTCGCGTTAGTATTTTGCATCCGTGACTTATTAAACTGATCGTTCGGTAATTTTCACATATGCAGCAAGGTGGTGTGAAAACTGCACCTGCCACTCCTGCCAGCTCTCTACGCAGGCGTCGAACGCGCGGTACGGCGGTGCTGTGGCCCGCTGTACGGCCGGCTCCTGTGCAGCCGCTACCTGTGGCACAGCTTCTTCTTGTCCCTGGACGAGCTGTCCCAAGGCATCCAGTAGTGTGTTGGACTGCTGATTCCGTAATCTTAACAGTTCTGCCAGTACATTTCGTTCCTCTGGATTTGCCATCACAATGAAATCAAATAATCAGATATGGGAGTAGGAAAAAATGTCATGCACTCATCAGTGACACCATGCAGAGACGATGGGTGCTATATCCTTAGAACCAGCAAGTCTTTTAACCAGTCCCTTGATGAATTATCAACACACATGCAAGCAGTAACACTGTCATATAACCTCTGACACTTTATACATATAGTATGACCAACAGAAGTGTGTACATTAAAATGAATTAATTTGAAGAACTGGTGTGTATACAATTACGATTTTTAAGGCATAAGAATACAATTACAAAGGTACAAAAAACATCATTACAGTCAAGAACGTAATAATACAGATAACATTTGTAGTAATACAGGCTTTACAAAAAAACAGAAATTACCATATACATGAGTATTACAGGAATTATGACATTAGATAATAAATGAAAAAATAGAATATTCTTAAAAACATTAACTTGAGCATTAAAAGAAAACATAACAGAATAAATAATGTCCAAGCATCTTCCCAAAGCAAAAAAAAAAGGTTAGATTTGAGGATAACAGTATTCCTCATCATAGTGAATCCAGCTTAGTATTAGAAAAAAAATGTATCAAAATTATCTTATCAGGTAAACACATAGAGACAAGAAGAACGCAGACACACAGGGGTACACAAACACATAGAGGAATAACATAAAGGAAAGGACAGGGTCTGTTTTCAGTGTAACATTTAGTACTGCAGTCTAACCAAAACTTCATTAAATTCCCACAGATCTTCCTTCTTGTTTCAATATTTGTTCCCAAAAATATCCTATCTAAGCATGCTTTCTGTATTTATACATTCATATATTTCTCACCTCATCATTTATTTCCAAGAAAATCCTACCTAACAAAATCATTGTTCCTCATGATACAATACTCTTTGCCCAAGCTTTTTTCTTATAGCTTTTCAATGCAAATCTTCCCAACACATCATAACTCATTCTCTTATATAGCATACCCCCTCTTAAACTAACTTAAATCTACTGAGCTAAGATATATGAACTAGAGAACGAGACAGTGCAGCAGCACAAACATTAACACAGACAAGAACGACAAAAAAATGCAAAGTGGCAGAGCAAGCAGCAGCATATTTAAATTAGCAAAAAGAGGCAACGTTACAAGTAATACAAGGCAATACGCAGTAAACAAGAAAAGTAAATCAGTGGTAAAACTGGCTCGTCAGAGCAATACAAAGTAAAATTCAGTAGGATAATGTCTGACAAATAGCAGCAACAAATGCAACATCTTATACCTAAACATGAGAAAGCACAAGCAGAAAAAATATTACAGTAAAGACAGCAATGAAGATAAGGGAAATGTCTATTTACATCTCAATGTCTATGTCACATCTTAAATCTAGAGTTATGCACCACAACAACTTGTTCTACAAAAAAAAATTAATCAAGCCCTTGAATAGAAAATTATGTATGCAATTCCTGTTACTAGCCCTTTCTCCTGCTTATGCTTCTTTCCTTTCCTAGCGCTCTTTTTTTTTTTTTTGTAAGAATGTGGATCATAAAATGCTTATTTAATGGATTTGTTGACAGAAAGCATTCACATTAGCATATGTATTAAAACTTTTTTTTATTTTATAAAATCAATGTTTCAGCGCAGCTAGAAACCAGATATTAAATAAAATAAGCAAATATGTACAAAGCAAAGCATAAAACATCATTCACCAGTCATATGGCATTTCATAAGTCAGTAAAAATACTCTCAGCACTCGTAGAAAGACACTTTCATAATCAGGTGTGTAGACGTAAAAATATTTCTCAGCACTTCATAAGCATTTCAGTAAGTAGCACAAAGTACAAACTCCAAAGTGTAATCATTTTTTTACATGCAGTAGCGTGTCGTGTTTCTGGTGCGTTCTACAAAGAAATGTCAATAGTGAGGTCAATGGCCTCTCTTTTCTACAGCTATGCAAGCCCTTGCAGAAGTGTGGCAAGCTTCAAAGTTGCTGAAGCGGCACGAATAAGATTTAGGGTCGACACAACAATAGGTATATTTCAAAGAGGCTTGAGCACAGCGTTATGTCAAGGTCACATACACACTTTACCAAAATATTTACGACAGCAGTTTAAGCTATAAGAAAAGTTTCATACCAATAAAAAAATTTCACAGGTTGAAAATTTATGGAAGTGTGTAGAAACGAAATCTCATGACTAACAGTGTCCAAAAATTTCCATCGGCATTGTGGTACTCCCATTCACATATATACTCACCTTCCACAACTCTTAAAGTACAGTTCCTGGTTTCCAACATTTTTTCACAAACCAGAGTTCCTACCCACTACTCATTATTCATTGGCTCATTGTACATGTACGTATTCGTCGATACTTCCTCAATACTTCATCATAATAAACACGTATCATAATCATATTCTTCACATAGCATCATCTTACTGATAATAAACATACCTCAACATCATAATACACATCGTCTCGTAATAACATCATCATAACAGTTCAATCAGATCTCAAAATCGTCGAAGTTTCCTTCAACAATCTTAAAACCTCTAAAAAAAATTCTCTGCTCTTTCAATAGTGTTATCTACCTCAAACGTACTTAAAAAATCGTGATCCCATGCAGAATACATCACTCAAATCTCTCATAGTATCACGATGAGTCCGAAAAATTGTGAACAGTTCGCAAAGTACAGACAAAGTACAATTTCATAAGTGTGAAGTAATCGAACTGTGTAATTACATAGGCATGTGTCACTGACGCAGTAAATGTTCATTTCTCTCATTAAAATGACCAGATAGCTGTGTAATTCTATGTTAAAGAAATACGGTACCAATTCGTAAAATTGTATAAGCAAATACCTTATTAGCTATAGCTCCTTGGGTTTGCCACACGCATGGTACACAAAGTAGGTGTACCCCCATGATGGTTAATGTAATTATACCCTTAGGTACTACAGATTAAAACTGCGGAAGGGAATGTATCCCCGAAAACTTTCTGTATCATTGTAGTTCACAAATATTTCTTAAAGTCCTTGAAGTACAAACATTAATCACTCAAATGCATGTCCTGTAGCTCTAAACTGTGCTTCTTGCTGTAAGATAATTTCTGTCATTGGCTAACGGTAAAAAATGTACCGCGTGACGTAGTTATCGTCGTTTATAAGCAAAGTTCTCCAAAAATCAATGTACTTACCTTTGTCATATACCAGCGTAAAGAACTACACGTATAAATGTCATAGTTATTGTTGTGGTTGGCAGGAGAGCCAACACCGTGTTACTAGAGGAGGCCGAAATGCCGTGCATTTTAGCTCGCGCAAGCTGGCGTGAGGTCTGGAACAGGACAAGGAAATTAGAATTTAGAAAAACGGACGTAGCTGGTGGAATACGTAACTTTAATCCATTAATGATGAACGTCGCTCTTGACGGTACATGATTCACAATATCAATAGTAACTGAATATGGCGCTTTGCTAGGTCGTAGCAAATGACGTGGCTGAAGGCTATGCTAAACTATCGTCTCGGCAAATGAGAGCGTATTTTGTCAGTGAACCATCGCTAGCAAAGTCGGTTGTACAACTGGGGCGAGTGCTAGGAAGTCTCTCTAGACCTGCCGTGTGGCGGCGCTCGGTCTGCAATCACTGATAGTGGCGACACGCGGGTCCGACGTATACTAGCGGACCGCGGCCAATTTAAAGGCTACCACCTAGCAAGTGTGGTGTCTGGCGGTGACACCACAGTTATTACGTTTGTTGCCGTGACCTTGAAAGTACTGCACTGTAATGTATTGTTGTGTTACGAAAATAACTGTCTCACTGTAGCCATGCCACAAAAGTTATTACCAAAACATAACAGATACAGCGCAAATGCAATAATGAAGATTGTGTCACTCATTAGTAGCGTCGTATTGTAATCATGTAGCTGTCAAATAAACCAAATACTGCATCATCTGTGACCTCTCAGAAAGTATTTTAATTAAAGAATGTCCTTTTAAGTACAGCAAAATGTTGCAGTATATCCTCGTTATAGGTATATAATCCAAGTATGTAAGCCTTAATGTCGTTATATAATAATGCAACTAAAAAAAAAATACACACAACAATAGCACTGTGCCGTCTGTTCCCCATAAAATTATGTTCATAAAATTGTCTTAATAAATATTAATGCTAGCTCTACGTCATCAGTTTCATAAGTACGTTTTGTGGCTGCCTGCGGAGCGAGTTATTGACTGTTATCTCTTTGTTGTCGCACGTCGTTACTGGGATTTGGAGATCTAATTTCTACAACTTCAACTTGTTGAGAGGGCCCTGACTTGTTTGAATCACGCCGTTTCTGATTAAATTCAGGTCTGTCTTCATGATTATTACGTCTGTCGTCATGTCGGTAATGTCTGTAACTTCTTTCTTGACGATCACGTTGTGAAGAATTCCTCCCAGAATCATAATTGCGAGGTGGACCGTTGCGGCTGAAGTTATTTTGTCTCCCTTGATAATAATTGTTCTGGTTCCTATATTGTCTGTTTCTACGGTTTTGTCTGTCATCTTCATTATCACTGAGAAGCGATCTTTCGCTACAACTGTTGTTATTCTCCCGATGGTTGTCATACGGGTAATGTCTCTTTTGCTCACGATGTGCATTATAATAATGGCCTTGTCGTGTCTAGTTATTATTTCTGTCGTTACGGAATTGTGTCAGATGTAACCTGTAATTGTTATTTTCCTGTTTATGCATCATGTGATTGTCAGTGTCAATTTCCAATTCTTGCAAAAGTCCTTGAAAAGCTTCGATATCATCTTTGCAAAGTCCTGCCAAAACAACATGTCTTAAGTGTACAGGTAATTTAATCAAGAAAATCCGGATGGCTTCCAAGGGGCTGTACTGGTCTGATAAATACTGATGTTTGTGCAACATATTTTCAAAATATTTCACTGGGCTGGAAAATTCACATTGTTCGAAGTGTTTCATCATTATGATGCTGTGCCTTATTCGATCTTGAGTAGCCTGGGACCAATATGCAGAAAGGACAGCACGATAGAAATCTCCTTCACTGTGACAGTCACGAATAACCGATCGCATTCTTGCGGCAGGTTCCACACATAAATTCTAATCTGTGCTCTAATGACCAATTAGGAGGAAAGGAATGAGCAAACTGATCAAGCCAAGCTTGTGGATGAACGTCATTACTGGAATTCTTTAATGTTGATAGTGATGTAGAGCTTGTAGTCAAGGTCATCATGACTCGGAGTCGCAAATCGGTCATTGTTACGCCGCGTCGGCGGTTCCATCCCAAGGCTCGCTGCACCTTGCCAATTCCTCTCAAAATCACCGAACTACCTTGTGTTACTATTTTGTGACTTTTCAGTAGTTCCTAAACCTCTGTTCCCGTGACGAAACGTGAGTATCCTATGAAATATGTAGTTCTTCTATTACGTGTGCCAACTGATCTTGTACTTGCCATATTTCTCTTTTGTGTTGCGTACTAATTTGCTTCTGATTTTGTTTAAATTTCCTAATTTCTTCTTACTCTTCTGTGTCGGTAAAGGCTACCGGTCATGTATTGTTCAAATCATCTACCTTCATAGATAAATTTGTGAACTGATCCTAAAGTTCGGTTACTTTTCCTGATAATATGTTAACTTCCTCCGTGTGTTTTTCTCAACCAAATTTTAGTGTCCATTTCTGTTGAAATCGTATCTACTGCGTCCTTTAAGTTTTCCTGATTTTTTGCAAGTTGCATAACCGAATCGGTAGATGCAACTGAGTCAGTTTTAGCTTGCAAGGTGTGCACTATAATCTGCTGTTCTTATGTGGGTGCTTCATGATTCTGTAATGCATTTCCATGATGCGAAAAAATAGACTGAAAATGCTTAAAAATTTGTGTTTTACATCTTTACGAACTTTTTGACATTTAGATTCGATTTTAAGTATCTCGGCAGTTAACGCTTCACGTGTTTGTTCAAGTGTTTCTTTAATTTCGTCAATTGTGTCTAACTTTTGAAGCTGTCGCTGTGTTCGTTCCATTTCTTGCTGTTCTTGTTTCTGATTGTGTTACACTGTGTCTAACTTATGAAGATTTTGTTCCATTGTGTCTAACCTTTGAAGCTTTTTGCCCATTTGTTACATAAATTGTAATAACAATATATTAGTGTCTGGAACATGTTCCTTTGTGCTTTTCAGCAGTGCATTTGCATCGGCAATATTCGTATTTGGAAAAGCAGAGAGTGAGTCTTGACTTAATTGAGAAAAGTGCAATGACGCAAAACCGGAATGTACGGTAATTGCAAGATTTGGTTCTGTCATTTCGGATTCCTGAGGAGATCTGTTACTGGCCGATCGATCGACGATACTTTCCTGTTCACTAATTTTTTCACTGTCTGCACCATTATTTACTGCCTGGTCTATGTCCCTGTGCACTATTACCAAATTACTGTGTAGAACATTTGTCACTTCATTAGAAGGTGGTGCTAATACGCTATGCTCGTCTTCACTGTCATTTCTCAATTTGCTTTGCAGCCTAGTGTTACGCTTTTCACACGCCATGATTATCACACTATTTTACACAATAACACATAAAAAAAATCTGAAAAGATAATCAATACCTAATTAGTTGCACACGTGACTGCAAGATACTTGGTACAAATCCACATGCATACCACAACGACTTTGCTCACAACAATACAGTACAATAATGAAAAACTACAACTACAAAGGAAATTCTCTAGACAATTTACGCACTAGCAATAGCAATAACTAATTTCTAATCATGCAATAATTATTGAAACTATAAGAAAAATCAAAAGATTCCATTGAGATACCCTGGCTAAGGGCCGACAGGTGAAACTTCTTAATTAATAATTTTTACTTAAACTGAAATAACTGAGAAGGTGAAATTTCTTTATTTAAAAGATTTTACTTAAACTCCTGAATGCCTACTCAATGTTCCTTAACTGCTGAGTGAAACTGAATGCAAGTAAACCTGCTTAAACTGCAGAGTGAAACTGAACGTACTGAAACTACTGTCTCCTTGCTTATCTTTATCAGTTCAACACTGACCTACAGAATTTGCCCTGACTAACAGAACTCAGACGTTTCCTATTCATTAATTACTCATGATATTCAACAGTAACACGATCTGACTGCTTTAAAATTGTCTCAAAAGAATAGCCTCGAATTAGTAGAAATCCTAACAAAAACCTATACATTACATAAGTCACTTACCTCACAAAAATCTTCATCACCCGAACTACAGCAATGCCGCAAGCACCAATACAGCCAGCTAAATAAATGATTCTAAATACTGAATGCTCTAACTACTAATAGGCAAGTGGTTAGCAAAGGAAAGATTTTGTTGGATAGCAAACAATGTATTTACCTTAAGAATGTGACAACCAGTACAAAAATTATATAATCATCAGTAATAAATGTCAGTGACGGATGTACAGTCTTAGACATAAAAACTGACCGCCGGCGGGCCGCCACGGAGACTGAGTCGTTCACTTAAAGTGGCCAATAAAATTGACCGCCCTTGACAAGTATTAAGTCCGGCCATCTGAAAAATCTGGCAACACTGCAAGTTGCAGAAGTGTTAGGAGGAAGTGTTGTCTACTTCAGAGAGGTTGTCGGGTTGTGTGAGCCTGTGGTCTAGTGGTAATCGGCGTGCATTCCAAACTTATAGTCGCCTGTTCGCGTCCAAAAAATTTTATTTATTTATTTTTTTTACCATATTTCAGCCGTCGTCTAAAGTTCTGAGTCTGATTGAGCATCGAAGATAATTCGCTTCACATTCTACCCACCAGCAATAACAAGTACTTCCAGAAACTATTCCGCAGGACAGCTCGTAGCTGCGTCGCGATCAGAACAGCTTACGCTCGAGCGTTTCCTCGCGCTGCAGCGGCTACCGGCCACCGGCCAGACGCCACCCACCGCCTGAAATCCGGCGCCGCCCATATGAAAGCAGCGCGACGCTGTCAGTGCATGTATCATCTGTCATTTTCGGATTTGAAGTTCTAGTTATCATGTTGCAGTTAAGCATTGGATTTTGCATACTTGAAAATCATGAACTATGGCTAAGCATTCTAGAATTGAGTCGCAAGTGGAAAAAGGTTAAACGTCTACAACACAGTACTTAATTTTGGTATAACAGAGGGGTGAATGCAGAGGAGGCAGCTAGAGAGATTTGAACTGTGTGTGGAGCGAGTGCTTTTGGGAAAGATACACCAGATCGTTCTGGCATGAATGATTTTCCATGTTAAGGAGGTCTCCACTACTTATATATGTGATGGATTACCTTTTAACCATCATGCGAAATTTGCATTCAACAGGCAAAGTTCAGAAGTCTGGTGTAGGAGTACTGCGTGCTCTAATTCGAAACAAAAAAAATTAACGGAGTGACTATTATTGAACGTCATCAGGTCGCTCATTGAGCATTCGTATGCAGTACCGTTACTGGTGACGTGTTATGATGCCTTTATCGTTAACTTCCTAAGAAGAAATGAAAGGCTGAGTCCCACAGGAAGACGTAAACTCGAGCAAAGACTAGTGTGAACATAATATTTTACATCTTATAGCTCCAAAAGTGTGTTTTGGGCTACGGATTCTGTCCCAAGGAGACTGTGTGCATCACAGCTGGAATTTGTTGCCAACAGCTGAGACACCTTTCGGTCGCAGTGTAAGAAAATCGAGCAACAAAACTACGTCACCTGTGCTACTGCATGATAACGCACTCTGTTGGTTTGAGCAACAAAACTATCCAGGAGATTGATAGGAAAGTCGTCTCTCAGGCACTTGTATTGATAGGGAAGTCCTCTCTCAAGCACTTGTCCCTCTCGTCATATACTCGTAAAATTTTACCTTTCCCGTTCTTGATCGATCAACCGTGAAGGCAATTCATTTATAGATGAAAATACTCTTAAAACTACACTGGTTTAATGACATCGTTAGAACCAGTAGGTTTCTACATGCGTAGAATTTGTAAACTACTTTAGCATTGTCATATTGTTTTATATATCATGAAAGAAAATTCTGTTGCTGATTAATTTCTCCTTAATGATTACTGTTGCGTTCAGTAAACTAATGAAAAACGCAAGTAAAATATTCACTATACTAATACAAATTAAATTCAGCTTACTACAGAAATATCACGAGTGCAGTCTATCTAAATTGAATTTGTAGATATTACCGACTTTTGACTTCGAAAGGTCTGTATTTACTTCATTTCCTGTATCATTCGCAAGTATTATAAAAAATGTGGCAGTTCATAGATAAAATTGTGTATTCACAACAACAAAATGTACAAATGATGACTAACTGTAACCCTCAGCTGCCAACAGGTGTTATTGATATACCTCGATGTGGACAGCTGAAAATGTGTACCCCAAGCGGGACTCGAACTGGGATCTCCTGCTTATATGGCAGACGCTCTATCCATCTGAGCCACCGAGGACACAGATGAATTGCGCGACTGCAGGGACTTTTCCCTTGCACGCTTCCCGTGAGACTCACATTCCCAGCTGTCCACAATTCAGTTAGTCATCTTTTATTCCAGGGAAAAGCTGCACGGTCCACAACAGTAATCTGTTCGTTCGAGAACAGTTACTATCTTCATATATATAACAAAATGTATGTTGGCAGAAAACAAAAGTGGCATTATGAATTTGGCAGTACCGTAAGGTTTTCGCTCTGGCAATGAGGGTTACTGAAAGTAACAAGACGAATTTTGCTCGAGCGTTGTCTTATGATTCCCTTATTGAGTTTGTGTCTGGCTGGTTGTAGCTCTGCTACAAAAGAATTAAAAATCTGGCTTTCAGGTGGTCTCGAAAGGCGAACAACGGCAGCATGCACCTCACAGGCAAGAATGTTACCTAGGAGCTAGCGAACAAGTGCAGTGTTTTTGGCATATTTATTGGCTCAGTAGCCACAATGGCAGATAAATCGCAACATAACAGACGAGAGTAGTATTTTCTGTGTGGAACGAATTTCGTTGACTCAAAAGCATTAACTGATATCTTTATGTCGCATCTCAAGAGAAAATCACTCACAGTATTCAATTGAAATGACACGATAATATCAAGTGAAATTAGCAGGATAGTTCTGTGCCATAAAGGAAGTAACTCGTCTGTCACAGAGTTGCCAAACATATTCTGCGCTGTTGCCAAGTTTCAGTTATACTGCCAGGAAGGATAACAGCTGATGTGTCCTGTGAGTGACCTCGGAAGTGACTATAGCTGCGTCTCAAAGTTGCGGGTGGCAAGGGCCGCAAGATCCTCATTATATTTCAATGAGTCTTATTCGCATTTCTGTAACTAGGTTTCGGGGCTGGTGTGCAATTACTTGTAATACATCGATGCACTGAATGCAAACTAAATGGCATAAATTAATGACAGCAATAGTTATTTGTGTTTAACTGTCTTAATCGGACCGAAACCTTGAAAACGTATTCACCAGGCGTGATTCACAATTTTGGAGCTTCTCCAGTGGTTGAGTTAGCCATGTATCTTTGCTGTACAATATTGTTATTGAGATCACCGTCACTGGCACATCCGCCAGAAGACAGGCATGGCCTGGTTTATTGTTGTCAGCTTTTCTGACGTATATTCTGCTCGAAACGTGAAGACTTAAGGTGAATTCGAACATTCCATATGGCGAAAATTTGATGTTTCTATTCTTCCAGCTCTAACATTCAAAAAACAGTTACAATAAGCGGCAGAAAAGCGCCTGTGAACCAACAATTAATAATGGAGTCATAATTAGTGGAATCTGACAAATTTCATCTGTCATCTGATAACTGTGAAAAGCTACTTTTTTCATCTGCACAGCACCGCAGTATGAACTCAAGGGTTTTATAGGATTCCTATACTTAATTTTGTTGTGATCGTTTTCAATGACAGTAGGGGAGGACCAAAACCATCTGACTTGAAACATACTTTTCCAGCGGGATTTGAATCTTTGCCTACAGTTGCAGTAGCACGTCAAGTGAGGTATCAAGAACGTGAGCAATCACTCGTTGCTGTAGCATAGGTTGGGGCAGAAAGAAGCAGGTTTCCAACAAAGTAAACGATGAGAGACACTGTCGCTGTCACTTATTAAACAGGAATTGTTCAGAAAATTACAACTACATCTAGTGAAATGAGTAGGTTGATGCAGCTCCAGTCCGACACTATCACTGAACTGCCAAACATTTTCCGAATAGCACTTAAGATAGAAGTTGTGTTTTTGTGTGTGTGTGTGCGTGTGTGTGACCTTTAGTACTCGTACATTTCCGAAAGAACAGACACTACGAATCGAAATAGGCAGCGTTGTTAATCAATTAAATATCGAAGGACAGATATCCAGGCTGTCATGGGCGTTAAAATAGAACAACGGCGTCAGATGAAAATTTGTACCTGACCAGGTTCGAACCCGGATTCGTAGTGTCTTTTCTTGCCGACCGAAAGAACAGACACCACACATATATCCATATTCAAGGTGTTTCAGGAGGAATAGTTCATATTTTAGCAGGTGGTAGTACAGACGAATTGCATAAAAAAATTCCAAATAAATGCCTACACTTTTTATTGAGTACAGAGATACAGCTGGTAGTACGTAACCCTAACAAACTCAAAGCAAAGGCAAATGAGGACGTTCAAAGTTGATTTTCAAAAATTCCCCCACCAACTTCAATGCACATTTGACTGCTCTTGATAACACCATGTGTAGCTCTTCTGAGGTCGTCTTTGCGTTCTTTTATGAGGGCTGCAATATTCATAATCCGAACGATCAAATCGGCCCTTGGGTTTACTTTTTCTTTGTAGACTTCGTCTTTAACCACCCCTGCAGGTAAAAATCTAAAGAGATGATGTCTGGGGACCTTGAACGCCAAGAAAAGTGCCCATATCTACTGATCCTTCTTCAGGGAAATGTTAGGTTTCGACAATGTGTCACCTGACGACTAGAATGTGCAGGAGCCCCGTCATGCTGGAGAAACATACGCAATCTTATAGCCAAATGAACCTCTTCCAATAACGCTGGAAGCTCATTTTCAAGGAAGTGTAGACAACTGGGTCTTGTAAGGACCAACATACGAAACGAAAATGCGTTGAACCCAACTATGTGCATGCCATAATAATTGGACATATGTTATATGGCATTTTTTCTGCAATATGTCTATACTACCACCTCCTACAATATTTACTATTCCTCCTGAAACATGCTGAATAATTACTCAGGTCTCTACAGGTCATCGAAAGTTTTCAGTGCTAGACGCACGTCATCGTCCGAACCCTCGTGGAAATACAGTGTGGCCGCGAGGGAGTCGAATAATGGACGAGTGTGTGTGTGTGGGGGGGGGGGGGGGGGAGGCGGAAGGTACAGCGCATGTGGTATGCGGCGGCAAAGATGGGAATTCGCGTCTGACGAGGAGCGTGTGTTGATAGGTGCTACAGAGAGGTTGGCTGCTGTGACCCGACAGTGCCCACCGTCGGAGGTACGAGTCCCCCCTGCGGCATGGGTGGGTGGGTGTTGTCCATAGCGTAAGTTAGTTTAAGTTAGATTAAGTAGCGTGCAAATTTAAGTACCGCTGACCTAAGCAGCTTGGTCCCATAAGATCTTATCACAAATTTACAAAATTTTAAATCCAAAATACTGCATCTCGGTTCTTACACTAGTGCCATAGGTGCGTACTGGTTAGATGTAGCTGACGAGAGACTCGCAACTCGGATTGTGGTTAAGGTCGAATCCCAAGCGCATGGCTACGAACAATTGGGAGCGGAAACTTAATGTCATCGGAACCTTGTTTAAGGACCATGACATGCGATCGTTAGACAGACTGCAGAAAATTCAGTTTATAAATGCATACATACTCAGCAAAACATATCATGTCGCAGCAGTCTTACCGATACCACAGGTCACCGCACATAAAATACCAGCTGTAGCGTCTTGGTATGGGTGGAAACAAAATATCTTCAAATTATTTTTCCACACGGCGACTTTGGAGAGGCAAAACGGAGGACTTGGAATTAAAGACGTGCTTTTAAACTAATACGCGCCACTAAGACAGGCATCACGAAACTTTTGTTCCCGTCGTTAGATCCTGAGGACAGGAACGCTCCTGTTAATGTAGCACATATAGATGCCAGCCTAGATTACGTCCGAAAGTACTATGGCGATTGGAGCTGTATAAGATTTCCACCAGCACAAAGCAATACTAGAACCGTCTGTGATTATATTACCAGACATCGTCTTCACAAACCAATTCCGGTAAATTAACCAACTAAAAACTGGATGAACGTCTGTAAAACTATCAACAATAAAATTCTACCAACTAGAGTCAGTGCCGTATGGTACGACGTTGTGAACGAAACCATACCCACAACGGAACGATTATGGAAAATCAAATTGAGACCATCTCCATACTGCGACAAATCTCGGCTTGTAGAAACTGTAGCGCACATCTTCTTATGTGAAAATAGAATCAGAATTTGGAACTAGAATAGGAAGAAATTAGCACTATCAACAGAACCGCAGAAAGTCATATACCGATAACTGAAGCTTTACAACCTGACTGGAAATGTTACCCGTCCGCAAAGAATAACAGTTATTCGTGGCTTCTTCGACAGTTTGTGTTTTACGTCTTAACAAACAAAACTTCGAACTTAGAAGAGTACATATTTTATATTGCAGAAGATCATTTTAAGCTGAAGAAGAATAACAAATACACGGAATAGTTTCAAATTTTTTTTATCTATTGCTTTATGTGGGCTACAAAGAGGTGGACAGTTTTATTGATTAGAAGCAGAATATTATTCATTCACTTTTTTTTATTCCTGGAATCTTCTTTTATGTTGGCTCTAAAATCAAAACTGTTCTAATTTGGCAAAATCCCTCCGGCTCCGAAATTTCTTTCATTTGTTGAAAAATTTATGGCTTCCTTACAGACCTCATATGCATCCAGTGCATAATAACTAAAACCGTTAATATATTTCTGAATGAATGTTTCTTACGTATTTTTCTGTCACCCTTTTCACTGTTATAAGTAATGTTCTACAAGGAACGCACGCCATTGGAGGCGGCAATCTGTAATTTATTTTACCTTAATTACTGCTTCAATTTTGTTCTACAATTTCAGGCATATATGGGAACAAGAATGGAATACATGGAAATGATGCAGTTACTCAGTGACAGGCATGGGAGAGGCATGGTGGCCAGGCCTCGGATCTTCGACCCCTGCCCTCTTTGCCTCCGCCTACCTGGTGCTGAAATTCTCAACTTAAAAAAAAAAAAAAAAAATAGTGCAGTGGTCAGCACGTCTGTCTAGTAAGCAGGAGGTCCAGGTTCGAAGCCCAGTCGGTCACAAATTTTCATCTGCCATCGTTGCTGTATATCAAGGCGCTGTGACAGTGTGGACGTCAGTCCTTTGATATTTAAGATGTAATTGTTTTTTGAGGCAATAGAGGTGATTTGCGAACATTTGTCTTGCCATTAATGTAGCGGGAATTCAACGGCATACAGCCCGTAGTCATTGCTTTGTGACGTCTCTAACCCACGTCATATACATGCGAATCAGATTGATCAGATTGTAGTGCATACTTAGTCAAATAACGAATGATCAGTATACCAAGTATTTACGAACAGTAGAAGCAGGATTGCAGCGAACTGATCATTTAACCAAGTGCGACGTAGAGTACCTGTGTAGTGAGTTATTCCAGCTGCATAGCTGAGGGCAATATTTCTTAAGCAATTCACTGCAGCATTAATGCAACTCCCGCACTATGATCTCTGTAGTCATACGGCATCGTTAGCAGCTCGCGAATGGAGTACTATGTTCGTTAAATAGGATTACTCAAGCTGAGGCCAAATAAAGAGAAGCGACGACGCCGCAACACTATCTTTACTGAAGTAGGCAGTCAGCGCTAAATTATGTGTGCCACTGTTAACGTTACTGTAAGCAGTTTGACAACAACAACACATCTACTGACAACCTGTACGATTATCATCACACAGTTGTAACTTGCAGTGATTAGAAGTTGCTGACTTTTGTCAAGAATAGCGGAAAGCGCCTCTGAAGTTCCATTTGCATTACGCCTAGGACGGAGAGAATCCTTAATAACAGTAATAGGTCACCCAGTGAAGAAAAGAGTCCACGTATTGTCTCAAGTTCTTGCAGTTTGATATTAATGCAGTTCCCGATGGTTTCACACTAACGGGTTCTTTTGGCTATCGGAATACTCATAGGGGAATTATAAAAGTGTAATTGCTAGAACGCTCAACTACCTTAGTAACACCTCATTCTGGATTGAATACGACTGGGAAAGCGACGTTAATTTGACGTTTCCGTCCATCTCATGACGTCTTACTGTATGAAGTCTGAAGTGCACGCACAGTTCTACATCTACATCTACATCTACATCCATACTCCGCAAGCCACCTGACGGTGTGTGGCGGAGGGTACCTTGAGTACCTCTATCGGTTCTCCCTTCTATTCCATTCTCGTATTGTTCGTGGAAAGAAGGATTGTCGGTATGCCTCTGTGTGGGCTCTAATCTCTCTGATTTTATCCTCATGGTCTCTTCGCGAGATATACGTAGGAGGGAGCAATATACTGCTTGACTCTTCGGTGAAGGTATGTTCTCGAAACTTCAACAAAAGCCCGTACCGAGCTACTGAGCGTCTCTCCTGCAGAGTCTTCCACTGGAGTTTATCTATCATCTCCGTAACGCTTTCGCGATTACTAAATGATCCTGTAACGAAGCGCGCTGCTCTCCGTTGGATCTTCTCTATATCTTCTATCAACCCTATCTGGTACGGATCCCACACTGCTGAGCAGTATTCAAGCAGTGGGCGAACAAGCGTACTGTAACCTACTTCCTTTGTTTTCGGATTGCATTTCCTTAGGATTCTTCCAATGAATCTCAGTCTGGCATCTGCTTTACCGCCGATCAACATTATATGATCATTCCATTTTAAATCACTCCTAATGCGTACTCCCAGATAATTTATGGTATTAACTGCTTCCAGTTGCTGACCTGCTATTTTGTAGCTAAATGATAAAGGATCTATCATTCTGTGTATTCGCAGCACATTACACTTGTCTACATTGAGATTCAATTGCCATTCCCTGCACCATGCGTCAATTCGCTGCAGATCCTCCTGCATTTCAGTACAATTTTCCATTGTTACAACCTCTCGATACACCACAGCATCATCCGCAAAAAGCCTCAGTGAACTTCCGATGTCATCCACAAGGTCACTTATGTATATTGTGAATAGCAACGGTCCTATGACACTCCCCTGCGGCACACCTGAAATCACTCTTACTTCGGAAGACTTCTCTCCATTGAGAATGACATGCTGCGTCCTGTTATCTAGGAACTCCTCAATCCAATCACACAATTGGTCTGATAGTCCATATGCTCTTACTTTGTTCATTAAACGACTGTGGGGAACTGTATCGAACGCCTTGCGGAAGTCAAGAAACACGGCATCTACCTGTGAACCCGTATCTATGGCCCTCTGAGTCTCGTGGACGAATAGCGCGAGCTGGGTTTCACATGACCGTCTTTTTCGAAATCCATGCTGATTCCTACAGAGTAGATTTCTAGTCTCCAGAAAAGTTATTATACTCGAACACAATACGTGTTCCAAAATTCTACAACTGATCGACGTTAGAGATATAGGTCTATAGTTCTGCACATCTGCTCGACGTCCCTACCGCCTACCGCATGGATTCTGTGAAGTGTTGTGGCAGCTGGTAGTCATGGCTGAATACAGAAATGTGCAAATATCCTCACTGCTCTAGGGAACTCATCTTTGTTGTATTTTTTCCATACCGTAATTAGCACAGTAACATAAGGCTTATTCTGATGAACAACTGATTAAGAATCTCCTAGCGGGAGAATGGACAGCTCCCTGCTTTTTGCGTTTCCGATAGCGCCTACGATAAGAATTTGGTGTCATATTATGCTTCAGAACCCTAAACTGTTTATTTTTTTTTTACTTCATACTAAAACAAAAGCTATAATATAAGAGGAAATGACATATGCTTCTCAGGAACTTTAGTTTTTCGTGTTTATTTTCTCACTTCATACTAAAACAAGGGCGTTGGTATGAGAAGAGGAAATGAAATATACGCTTCCAAGACATATTTCCTTGTGTGCTACTACTGCGTACATGAAAGCCCTGCAGTTAATTTTTGTATGTTGGATAAATTTTGATATCACCTCACATTCCTTTGTGAGAAGGTTCCTATTTTCATGGGATTCAAATAGAGTGGACATTTGATCACTGGTTAATATTTTGATGACTAATGACATGATACCCGTTGTAATTGCTCCATGGCACCTGCGAGTAGAGTCTCACGTTGGTTACTATAAGAACATGCAGGTAGTGATGTCCGCTCACTGCAGTCAGAGCCAAGGTGATTTCTTTCTGTTTATGGCGAAGCGTCTGCTGCAGTGTCCACGCTCAGCAAACATAAACAAATCGCGGCGGCATTGGGCACTGCTAATCGCTGCACTTGTCGCGAGACTCGACAACAAGAGCGTACTGTCTCTGCTAACCATACTATGGAGTTCATACATCTTACATAACGTGAAATGCAGGACGTGGGTTGGGTAAAAATTCACTTTGTAACTTCCCATCGCATTAAAATACTTTACAGTCATATTTGATGCAATATTTATTGTTGGTTCTCTCTCTAATTCAGATTGTGCGTAAACATGAAAACAAACACACAAACACACACACCAACACACACGCACACACAGTCATTGATTCCAGTGAGGGTGACGGCTACTGTGTGTTGACCAACACATGCACCAATCAATTCCTCAGTTGGCGTCGAGTGGATGAGATTTTTCAATACTTTGCATTGCAAGAATTGTAAGGAGGAGACTGAAAGTAAATGGACTTGTATGCTAAAGAGCTGCAACAAAGCAAAGCTTGACCGATTATCAGATAATTGTCCACATGGGTTTTGTTTACGAGTATACTTTTAGTAACCAACCCACCCACCCTCATAACGTAAGATTTCTCGAAGGCGTAGGGGCATTGATTTCATTAAGTCGTCGATAGTGTAGCGTGATGGTTTACTTCCCACTATACGTTTTCTATATTCGTCCAAAGGTCGCTTGCATTTGTAGGTCCACATGGCAATGACCTTGTTACCTCTGCCCACATATTCTCTATCTGGTTGATGTTCGGTGATCGTGGAACAAACGGCAACAGATTTATCCTCTCTTGGCCCTGGAACCAATCTTGCACTGCCCGCATCTCGTGGTCGTGCGGTAGCGTTCTCGCTTCCCACGCCCGGGTTCCCGGGTTCGATTCCCGGCGGGGTCAGGGATTTTCTCTGCCTCGTGATGGCTGGGTGTTGTGTGCTGTCCTTAGGTTAGTTAGGTTTAAGTAGTTCTAAGTTCTAGGGGACTGATGACCACAGCAGTTGAGTCCCATAGTGCTCAGAGCCAATCTTGCACTGCTCTGCTATGATGGATGGGGCTCTGCTCCTGTAAATAAACTGTTATCTCTTTACTTCATATATTCATATTTAAATAACGTATTTATAATAAGCTAATTGTATTAGTATTTTCTATAGTGTTTAAGAATTCAGGCCCTGTCATAGATAACTGATCTACATTCAACAGTCCGATTAAGAATGTGGTTTACCCAGTCTATCATATGATTAGAGCCGTAGTCGGATATCCACATTAAGAATGACTAGCTGAATCCGATTAGAACGATATGGTATCGAAATGAAATTACAGAAATCGGATAATTGGAACGTCTGTATTGCAACAATGCTGCGCACGTAATTCCTTTGAAGGAGTAACATTTAGCAACTGTCTAAGAAAAAGCGAGAAATATGTCTACTAGCAGCAATGTAACGTAATTATAACCCATATTTATGTGATGGAAATATTGAATCGAACAATACACATCTATTTCAGTGGTGGGAAGATACACCATATCGGATTTGCTGATGACATAATAATGATAATAATAATAATCCCATGTGGCGAATAGGGGAAACCCTCCCCCATATGGGTGGTACCGAGCAAATCAAATACTTGGGGTGGACCAAATACTGACAAAATCCTGAACAGCTACTCAATCCGTTGAACCCAAAATCCAGACACGTCTGAGTGAAAATCACCGCTACTCTGGTCACCGTCTGTTAGCTTAATGAGCTCGGCTGAAAATATTTGCTTACAAAGGCTTCAACACCCTCTGGTCCTGTCCTGGGGAGTCCAGGCTAGCACGGCAGAGAATATCGAAGATCTCTGGTAAATTTCCCTACAAGTAGAAAACATGCATTTGAAAACTTAACTTCGATACATTGATCAAACACGAAAACTGAATAATCTCACATAATAAATCGACCGACAAAAAGTTCTCATCCTTGCTCTTCAAGAACCACGACTATCTGACAATGAAGCCTTTCATTACGGAAACCAATGCATCTTCAAGAGCAAAATACAATAAAAGGTAGCGAAAGGCGCACCAATCTTCGACATGGCATTTCTCGAGCACAGATCTATCATCAACGCTGCCAAAGAACTCACACCCATCAACAATCGACTTATGACTATGCTCATTCAGAGCCCCAGTAAAAAATATACACTCATCAATGCACACGCCCCCACCAGCATCGAAAATAAGAAAAACACCGAAAATGTCGAAAAATTCTGGAACACACTCGAAAAAACTGTGAGAAAAATTCACCAACATGACGTGAAAATACTAATGGGAAACTTCAACTCTCTATTTGGGACAGAAAGAACCTATAGAAAAATCATTGGTACAAATTCAACCCACCGAAACACTTAAACCAACGGCACACGTCTGACTGACATTTGCCAACAATTCAACCTCAAAACGATGTCTACCCACTTTAGGAAAAAGCCAGTTCCCAGGTAACATGCTTGGCTACCTGGTGCAAGCTGCTTTCGTTCGCCTTTCGAGACTCGCTGAAAGCCAGATTTTTAATTCTTTTGTAGCAGAGCTACAAGCAGGCAGACACAAACTCAATAAGGGAATCATAAGACAACGCTCGAGCAAAATTCGTCTTGTTACTTTCAGTAACCCTCAGTGCCAGAGCGAAAACCTTACGGTACTGCCAAATTCATAATGCCACTTTTGTTTTCTGCCGACATACTTTTTATTGTTATGAATACATAATTTTATCTATGAACTGCCACATTTTCATTATACTTGCGAATGATACAGGAAATGAAGTAAGTACAGACCTTTCGAAGTCAAAAGTCAGTAATATCCTACTAATTCGTGTTAAAATAGGTTCAATCGTCTTACAGATACTTAATGCTTTGTTTAAATAGACTGCACTCGTGATGTTTCTGTAGTAAGCTGAATTTAATTTGTATTAGTATAGTGAATATTTTAATTGCGTTTTTCATTAGTTTACTGAACGCAACAGTAATCATCTGGAGAAATTAATCAGCAGCAGAATTTTCTTTCACGATATCTAAAACAAGCTGACAATGCTAAAGTATTTTACAAATTCTACGCCCGTAGAAACTTACTGGTTCTAACGATTTCATTAAACCAGTGTAGTTTTAAGAATATCTTCATCTATAAATGAATTGCCTTGACGGTTGGTCGATCAAGAGCGGGAAAGGTAAAATTTTACGAGTATATGACGAGAGGGACAAGTGCTTGAGAGAGGACTTCCCTATCAATACAAGTGCCTGAGAGACGACTTTCCTATCAATCTCCTGTATAGTTTTGTTGCTCAAACCAACAGAGTGCGTTATCATGCAGCAGCACAGGTGATGTAGTTTTGTCGCTCGATTTTCTTACACTGCGACCGAAAGGTGTCTCAGCTGTTGGCAACAAATTCCAGCTGTGATGCACACAGTCTCCTTGGGACAGAATCCGTAGCCCGAAACACACTTTTGGAGCTATAAGATGTAAAATATTATGTTCACACTAGTCTTTGCTCGAGTTTACGTCTTCCTGTGGGACTCAGCCTTTCATTTCGTCTTAGGAAGTTAACGATAAAGGCATCATAACACGTCACCAGTAACAGTACTGCATAGGAATGCTCAATGAGCGACCTGATGACGTTCAATAATAGTCACTCCGTTAATTTTTGTTGTTTCGAATTAGAGAACGCAGTACTCCTACACCAGACTTCTGAACTTTGCCTGTTGAATGCAAATTTCGCATGATGGTTAAAAGGTAATCCAACACATATGTAAGTAGTGGAATCCTGAAAGAACCAGAGGTTGTAGAGAGTTTCAGGGAAAGTATAAGGGAACAATTGACAGGAATGGGGGAAAGAAATACAGTAGAAGAAGAATGGGTAGCTCTGGGGGATGAAGTAGTGATGGCAGCAGAGTATTAGGTAGGTAAAAAGACGAGGGCTAATAGAAATCCTTGGGTAACAGAAGACATATTGAATTTAATTGATGAAAGGAGAAAATGTAAAAATGCAGTAAATGAAGCAGGCAAAAAGGAAAACAAACGTCTCAAAAATGAGATCGACAGGAAGTGCAAAATGGCTAAGCAGGGATAACTAGAGGACAAATGTAAGGATGTAGAGGCTTGTCTTACTAGGGGTAAGATAGATACTGCCTACAGGAAAATTAAAGAGACCTCCGGAGAGAAGAGAACCACTTGTATGAATATCAAGAGCTCAGATGGCAACCCAGTTCTAAGCAAAGAAGGGAAGGCAGAAAGGTGGAAGGAGTATATAGAGGGTTTATACAAGGGCGATGTACTTGAGGAGAATATTATGGAAATGGAAGAGGATGTAGATGAAGATGAAGTGGGAGATAAGATACTGCGTGAAGAGTTTTACAGAGCACTGAAAGACCTGAGTCGAAACAAGGCCCCGGGAGTAGACAACATTCCATTAGAACTGCTGATAGCTTTGGGAGAGCCAGTCCTGACAAAACTCTACCATATGGTGAGCACAATGTATGAGACAGGCGAAATACCCACAGACTTCAAGAAGAATATAATAATTCCAATCCCAAAGAAAGCAGGTGTTGACAGATGTGAAAATTACCGAACTATCAGTTTAATAAGTCACAGTTGCAAAATACTAACGCGACTTCTTTACAGACGAATGGAAAAACTGGTAGAAGTGGACCTCGGGGAACATCAGTTTGGATTCCGTAGAAATGTTGGAACACGTGAGGCAATACTAACCATACGACTTATCTTAGAAGAAAGATTAAGGAAAGGCAAACCTACGTTTCTAGCATTTGTAGACTTAGAGAAAGCTTTTGACAACGTTAACTGGAATACTCTCTTTCAAATTCTGAAGGTGGCAGGGGTAAAATACAGGGAGCAAAAGGCTATTTACAATTTGTACAGAAACCAGATGGCAGTTATAAGAGTCGAGGGGCATGAAAGGGAAGCAGCGGTTGGGAAGGGAGTGAGACAGAGTTGTAGCCTCTCCCCGATGTTATTCAATCTGTATATTGAGCAAGCAGTAAAGGAAACAAAAGAAAAATTCGGAGTAGGTATTAAAATTCATGGAGAAGAAGTAAAAACTTTGCGGTTCGCCGATGACAATGTAATTCTGTCAGAGACAGCAAAGGACTTGGAAGAGCAATTGAACGGAATGGACATTGTCTTGAAAGGAGGATATAAGATGAACATCAACAAAAGCAAAGCGAGGATAATGGAATGTAGTCAAATTAAATCGGGTGATGCTGAGGGGATTAGATTAGGAAATGAGACACTTAAAGTAGTAAAGGAGTTTTGCTATTTAGGGAGCAAAGTAACTGATGATGGTCGAAGTTGAGAGGATATAAAATGTAGACTGGCAATAGCAAGGAAATCGTTTCTGAAGAAGAGAAATTTGTTAACATCGAGTATGGATTTAAGTGTCAGGAAGTCGTTTCTGAAAGTATTTGTGTGGAGTGTAGCCATGTATGGAAGTGAAACATGGACGATAAGCAGTTTGGACAAGAAGAGAATAGAAGCTTTCGAAATGTGGTGCTACAGAAGAATGCTGAAGATAAGGTGGGTAGATCACATAACTAATGAGGATGTATTGAATAGGATTGGGGAGAAGAGAAGTTTGTGGCACAACTTGACTAGAAGAAGGGATCGGTTGGTAGGACATGTTTTGAGGCATCAGGGGATCACAAATTTAGCGTTGGAGGGCAGCGTGGAGGGTAAAAATCGTAGAGGGAGACCAAGAGATCAATACACTAAGCAGATTCAGAAGGATGTAGGTTGCAGTAGGTACTGGGAGATGAAGAAGCTTGCACAGGATGGAGTAGCATGGAGAGCTGCATCAAACCAGTCTCAGGACTGAAGACCACAACAACAATAACAACATCCTCCTTAACGTGGAAAATCATTCATGCCAGAACGATCTGGTGTATGTTTCCCAAAAGCACTCGCTCCACGCACAGTTCAATTCTTTCTAGCTGCCTCCTCTGCATTCACCCCTCTGTTATACCAAAAGTAACTATTGTGTTGCAGATGTTTAACCTTTATCCACTTGCGTATCAGTTCTACAATGCTTAGCCGTAGTTCATGATTTTCAAGTATGCAAAATCCAATGCTTAACTGCAAGATGATAACTAGAACTTCAAATCCGAAAATGGTAGGTGATACATGCACTGAAAGAGTTGCGCTGCTTTCACATGGGCGGAGCCGGATTTCAGGCGGTGGGTGGCGTCTGGCCGGTGGCCGGTAGCCGCTGCAGCACGAGGAAACGCTCGAGCGTAAGCTGTTCTGATCGCGACGCAGCTACGAGCTGTCCTGCGGAATTGTTCTGGAAGTACTTGTTATTGCTGGCGGGTAGAATGTGAAGCGAATTATCTTCGATGCTCAATCAGACTCATAACTTTAGACGACGGCTGAAATGTGGTAAAAAAAAGGACAAAAAAAAGTTGGATGCGAACAGGCGACTATAAGTTTAGAATACACGCCGATTACCGCTACACCACGGGCTCACAACCCGACAGCATCTCAGAGGTAGACAACACTTCCTCCTAACACTTCTGCGTCTTGTAATGTTGCCAGATTGTGCAGATGGGCGGTCAGTTTTATTGGCCACCTTAAGTGAACGACTCGGACTTAGTCTCTGGGGCGGCCGGCTGGCGGTCAGTTTTTATGTCTAAGACTGTACATACAGACCATCCACTCGCACTAATACTGCAAATATCCAACACTGCTAATTATTAACCTCTAACCTCCATCACTGCTGACTACTCACTCCCAACTTCCATCACAGCTGGCTGTTCACCTCCTACAACCATCACCACTGACTATTAACTTCCAATTGCCAGTGCGACCAGCCACAGTCTATTAGAGAGGGCGCACAGTGCTGTCCGAGTTATTACTGCTGCCACCACAAAATCGCATAAACAGCCTCCATACAATACTACTAAGTATAATACTTCGTCAATAACAAAACACAAAATAATACTGAGAGAAAATCAGCAATGGGTGGACATGTCTCATAAGTTTTTCTTGTGAGTACTACCACTGTGTCTTAGAAAGAGAGACATAATCAGACAGAATTAAAAAAAAAAAAAAAAACCTGATCACAACAACTACTGTATGTTACTGTCACAGCGGTCTTGGTTCTACAGGTGCACACAGGTATCAATGTTAAAAGCTATACTGGCTTTATAAATCGAGGTACGAAATTACCTGTGAATGAGGTGGTTTTTCCAGACAAATACCAAGACGGTGATCGTATTAATGTGTATTATCAGACCAGCAGTCCGGTTACACGTAGCCCGTGATGCAACCTCATGATAAAATTGCTGAATTTTGAAAGTGATTCAGCTAAAGAAAATGGTATGTAAGCGGTATTTGCGACTCCCTCACGCCACGAAGCTAAATATTTCTATAGTACTTGTAACACATTCTGTCTCGATACCACGTCACAGGTTCTGTGATGTATCCACTGAGTTAAAGACAATGAATGATTGACAAGGATCACAAACAGTATTAGATGATGTGCTGATTGAGTTCGTAAGAAAATATACACTAGCTTTTCAGATCTCCAGTGTTACGCTATCTGCTAGAAATGATGTCTACGATTTGGAATCAGGTCTTTACATTCAAGCACATACATGCATTGGATCCTACTGACAAGTCCTTTAATGGTTGCAACCACAACTCAGTCATATTTTTGGCACTCTCATATCTCGAAACGAGTCACTTTTCTCAAACATATCCGCTACAGTGAAATTCCAACCTGGCTTTAGTCAGCCCACACGCAACTTGCTACTGCTGCCATTTCTGCAGCTTTGTAAATGTGACCATTCCAGTTTAACTTGCAACTGAGCAGCAGTCGGAGAATGCCGTATCCACCACCTTCAGAAACCCATGTAGGAACGGAACGAGCTCAGTTAGTGCAACGGGACCCATGTTTTGACCATTCGGCGGAAATGCGCTCATTGTGGTGCGTTTCCAAACCAGATACAGATACTACAGTCCGAAGCAGATCCGTGTCCATTCACATCTGTCAGCCCAACATGCTATCATAGTTATTCTGCACCATCCAACAGAGAAAAATTACGAACTATAAAAGCTCCACTAACTTCATCCGATATAGAACTCACCTAGGCAGCGATGTATAGCTGCTTTGGGGGTCCAGCACGGAGAGAGAGGTGTCGCAATGCTCCCCAGAATAGTATAGGGTGTATTTCTCCTAGCATACCCAATGGAAGAGCTCGTCCATTTCTGAATTCGCATGTCAAACTGCTGCTGCTGCTGCCCATGTGGGGCATTCCTATTAAGTATACACGGGTGTTGATCCACTGCAGAGGCCAGTTTAAAGTTTCACCACCTGTACTGTGGGAGGGTGATCGTAACCCGCGGACTATACTGTAAATCGCAAGACACGCTCCCTGTGGCCATGTCTCATTGTTTGAAACATTTTTTGTTGTTGTAGCACAGTTTGTACACAGCCATAAATTTTGTTTTTGCGCCATGACTTCGAGACTTGTGTCAGGTTATAAAGTGACATTAAGACGTTCTGATCCATGACCTCTCGAAGAAATCTAGACCACCCACAGTCTAAATCATATTGGTACTACTTCTACCATAACATGCCACACACACGGGATGATCTTAAATAACAGAACTTACAACATAATGAAACTGGTAGAGTTTGATCGTATTGTGGAGAATTTCCAAGTCCGAAGGTGATTCACGATCTAAATATTTAAACTCACCTGTCATGGTCACGGAATAACTAATGTTTCTACATTCTGTTTCGACTGATTCATCATAGTGCAGTCATGTGCGTGATCACTGTTTCGGTGCTAACTACCCCAGAAGGTGTTGTCCATGCACCAAAACCCATTCTCCAACTCAAACAAGCGATATCAGTCAATCATTATGTGGTAACCAACATCATGCCAGTGGACGGGTGGGATGCAAAAGACATCATCGATATACTCTAATAATAAGCATCACAATTGATAGTGCGAACAATTTTAGCAACTTTACAGGAATTTCAACAGCGACCAATGATGTGACTGCATGTTTCCCAATTTCAGCATCATAGCTAAACCACCCATTCTCCTTCCCTTATCATTGCAAACGTGGATAGATGACTGTGCAACATGTCCATTCATTGTTAGTTCTCGACAGCACTCTACATATTTCTAACACCTCGAGCAGTGTGCCTAATTTATGATCTATCTCTCTGTGTGTGGGAGTCACAGAGCATTCTCGCTGTCTTAGGGTAAAATTAGAGAGTGAAAGACCCTCCTCACACTGTCATTGACCAACCCGCCCTGCAGCACCGTTACGGATCTAATCTGCAACCAACCAGAAGTAGGCCGCAACATTCCATGTCTTGTGACTGAATGGAGCTTGCCGAGTCCTCACCCATCCAAGTGCACAAGATTTCTTGAGATGCGCCCATGTCGAGGAGGTTATCACTCCTTATCGATGTATTGTAGCAGATTTCAAAGTGGCGTGATGTAATAGGAGATGGTTAAGAAGAACGGGAAACAGTTAATTTTTATGCACGATGGAGC